>NC_135504.1:161696312-161918812 GCF_052857255.1 Amblyomma americanum | reverse complement strand
AGATGAGGTTATCAGAGCCCTGGATTCCGCACAGTTGGGGATAAGAGTTATTACAGAATACCGTAATAATCTGCGATGCGCTGACGACACTGCCTCGCTAAGTCACTCATGTCATGAGCTGCAAAGCATGACCAATACTCAAGCAGAGAAGAAACGTGTGTCTAATATTAATATGCAGAAATTCAAAGTAATATTCGACATTCTCGTAAGACAACCGAAGTTTACAATTCATAGCGAGGAGTTGGAAATGATATCGGGATACGTCTACTTAGAAGACAGGCAGTGACCGTAGATCAGGATAACGGGATTGAAAAAAGTGGAAGAATGAGAACGGCGTGGAGCGCATTTTTTGGGTTTGCTAAGATGACGACTGCAAGTTCTCCAATATTCTTCAGAACATGACGTACAGATTTCTTCATATTTGAACAGCGCAATAAAACAACGGGACACAACGAGGAAAGGACACCACAAGCGCTTGTGGTGTCCTTTCCTCGTTGTGTCCCGTTGTTTTATTGCGCTGTTCAAATATGAATCAATACCAACTCGCCCAGTTCGCAGCTTTAATGAACAGATTTCTTTTGTGATGGCACTATTTTTTATTTGTGGTTCTCTTTCTCTTTTCTCCACCACGTTATTTGTAGTGCAGATTTTAATGCCGACATTTTAGCACCCACTAATTCTCGTCAAGAATTTAACAGTACTGCTATGATGTGGTTTTAGAAATGAAAGTAGCACGCCTACACGCACCACATGCACTACATCGTCGGCGCTGGATTGTTTGTCGTAAATGTTGAGGCAGTGGTTTTGAATGATGGCACGATTTCTTGCGACATAACTGACCATGTTTCAATTTTCTTGGCATATAATTTTGGTTTGACTGAAAAACGCCATCGAACACAGCAGTTCAGTTTTCAAGGCATTACAGCCAATGGACTTGACATGTTTAAACATGCCCTTATGATTCAAAATTGGTCATCTGTATTGAGTATAACACATTAAAACGAAGCTTATAATGCTTTCATTGAAAGTTTTGCGCGTATTTCGGCCGAATATTTTCTGATGAAAATAAACAGGTCTTCCAAAAAAAAACGAGACAACCATGGGCTACCCGTGAAAATTTAAGATTTCTCAAAGCAAAGAACCGCCTGTATCACTCATTTTTGCGAATGCGCACTGAAATAAAGTTAAAATAATTTAAGAAATTGCGAAATAAATTAAACGGTGAACTCAAGCGGGCAAAGCACGCCTACCAGGAACACTTGTTTGCTGATATTGCTCCTTGGCGCCCCGACAAAACCTGGAAAGTCATAAACAATGTTCTAGGTCGAGAAAGCAAAAAGTGTATGCCAGATTCTCTGGTGCTGAATGAGGATAAATTACATATCAAAGCTCTTGCGTACTATTTCAACTATTATGCTGCAAACATTGCCGCTACAAAAAGGGATCTTCCTGATGCATTTGACTTTAGGAGCATCGTTAACGAGACCATTTTCCTGTACCCAACAGATCAATTCGAATTACATAGCGCTTTTACCACTCATCACGGTACTTACACATATTTTTAGTCTGATTCAGAATTCGGGTACTTTTCCTGATCCAATGAAAAAGGCCAAAGTCTCTGGAATCTTCAATGGGGGTGACAGAAACACCGCCAACAATTATCGGTCAATATCAATGCTTCCATTTTTTTCAAAGGGCTTAGAAAAGATAACTTACTCTCACATAAAAATGTCCCTCGAAGATAGAAACATGATCACAAATTCACAGTTTGTTTTTCGAAAAGACAGATAAACGGAGACAGCTCTGTTGACTCTAAAAAAATTATTCTAGAAAATATTGAACATCAGATGCTTACCCTTGCAATATTTATTTTTTACAGTAAGGCTTTCGACTCTCTCTATCACAGCATTATTCTAAGTTGCGTCATCATCATCATCAGGCCTCTTCCATGTCTCTCCAATTAACCTTGTCATTTGCAAGCTGCATCCACCCTTTGCTGCAAACTTCTTAATCTCATCCGCCCACCTAACCTTCTGCCGCCCCCTGCTACGCTTACTTTCTCTTCGAATACACTTAAGGACTGGCGGTTATCTTGCCTTCCCATTACATGCCCTGGCCAAGCCCATTTCTTCCTCTGAATTTCGACTAGGGTGTCAATAACCCGCGTTTGTTCTCTCACCCACTCTGCTCGCTTCCGGTCTCTTAAGGTTACACCTATCATTTTTCTTTCCACGGCTCGCTGCGTTGTCCTTAACTTAAGCTGAACTCTTTTTGTTAGCCTCCACATTTCTGCCCCGTAAGTGACCACCGGAAAGATAGAGCTGTTGTACACTTTTCTCATGAGAGATATTGGTAACCTGCTATTCATGGTCTGAGAAAACCTGCAATATACGCTCCACCCCATTCTTATCCTTCCAGTTATTTCCCTATCATGATCCGGATCTGCTGTCACCACCTGCCCTAAGTAGACCTTTGCCACTACTTCCAGGACTTCATTGCCAATTGTGAACTGCTGCTCCCTTGCTAAACTGTTGAACATTACTTTGGTTTTCTGCATGTTAATTTTTAGACCCACCGTTCTGCTCTGCCTGTCTAACTCATTGATCATTATTTGCAGTTCACCTCTTGGGTGACTCATCAAGGAAATGTCATCAGCGAATCGCAGATTATTTAGGTATTCCCCATTTACTCTTATTCCCAGCTGTTCCCAATTCATGCCTCGGAATACCTCCTGTAAACAGGCGGTGAATTGCATTGGCGAGATCGTGTATCCTTGCCAGACGCCCTTCATTATTGAAATTTTATTGCTTGCTTTATGGAGGAATATAGTGGCTGGGCAGTTACTAAATATATCTTCCAGTATATTGACATAAAGCTCTTCTGCCCCCTGATTACGCAATGCCTTTATGACTGCTCAGTCGAATGCTTTCTCGTAATCAATGAAGGCTATATTAAGGGTTTGATTATATTCTACGCATTTCTCTATCACCTGACTGATAGTGTGAATATGATCTATTGTGGAATATCCTTTACGAAAGCCTGCCTGATCATAGTAAGCTGATCGGTCTGTAATTCTTCAAGTCCTTGGCGTCTCTCTTCTTATGAATTTAGATAATGTTAGCATTCTTCCAAGCTTCTTTTACGGTCGAGGTCATAAGGCATTGCGTATAGAGGGTGGATAGTTTTTTGAGCACGACCTCCCCTCAATCCTTCAACAGATCTGCTGTTACCTGATCCTCCCCAGCTGCTATTCCCCTTTCCATTGCTTCTAAGGGTTTCTTTACTTCCTCTCTCGTTACTAGCGGGATGACGCATTGCTGCACACTACTGTCTCTCTCATTGACACTCTGTTTACATCTGCTACGGTACAGATTTGTGTAGAACTCTTTGGCTGCTTTAACTCATCATCATCATCATCATCAGCCTTACTACACCCACTGCAGGGCAAAGGCCTCTCCCATGTCTCTCCAATTAACCCTATCCTTTGTCAGCTGCATCCACCCTTTGCCTGCAAACTTCCCAATCTCATCCGCCCATCTAACCCTCTGCCGCCCCCTGCTACGCTTACTTTCTCTTGGAACCCACTCCGTTACCCTTAAAGACCAGCGGTTATCTTGCCTTCGCATTACATGCCCTGCCCAAGCCCATTTCTTTCTCTTGATTTCGACTAGGATGTCATTAACCCGTGTTTGTTCCCTCACCCACTCGGCCCGCTTCCGATCTCTTAACGTTACACCTATCATTTTTCTTTCCATGGCTCGCTGCGTTGTCCTTAACTTAAGCTGAACTCTTTTCGTTAGCCTCCACGTTTCTGCCCCGTAGGTGAGCACCGGTAAGATTATGCTGTTGTACACTTTCCTCTTGAGGGAAATTGGTAAACTGCCACTCATGATCTGCGAGAATTTGCCATATGCGCTCCACCCCATTCTTATCCTTCTAGTTATCTCCCTCTCATGATCCGGATCAGCTGTCACTACCTGCCCTAAGTAGACGTATTCCGGCACAATTTCTAGGCTCTCGCTGCCAATTGTGAACTGTTGTTCCCTTGCTAGGCTGTTGAACATTACCTTGGTTTTCTGCATGTTAATTTTTAGACCCATCGATCTGCTCTGCCTGTCTAACTCGTTGATCATGATTTGCAGTTCACCTCCTGAGTGACTCAGCAAGGCAATGTCATCAGCAAATCTGAGATTATTTAGGTAATCTCCATTTATTCTTATTCCCAACTGTTCCCAATTCAGGCCTCGAAATACCTCCTGCAAACATGCGGTGAACAGCATTGGCGAGATCGTGTCTCCTTGCCTGACGCCCTCGTCCCTGTCTGTTCCCTCTGCGTCCTCGGTGTTTTAGCGCTTCTGAAAATGTCAAACCTTCCTTATTGGAATTTTATTGCTGACTTTATGGAGGACTATAGTAGCTGTGCAGTTGCTATATATATCTTCCAGTATTTTGACATAAGGCTCTTCTACCCCCTGATTACGCAATGCCTGTATGACGGCTGAGGTTTCCAGTGAGTCGAATGCTTTCTCGTAATCAATGAAAGCTATATATAGAGGTTGGTTATATTCTGCGCATTTCTCTATCACCTGATTGATAGTGTGAATATGATCTATTGTGGAATATCCTTTACGAAAGCCTGCCTGATCATTTGGTTGATTAAAGTCTAACGTTGCCCTGACTCTATTAGCGATTACCTTAGTAAATACTTTGTAGGCAACGGATAGTAAGCTGATCGGCCTGTAATTTTTCAAGTCCTTGGCGTCTCCCTTCTTATGAATTAAGATAATGTTTGCATTCTTCCAAGCTTCTGGTACAGTCGAGGTCATAAGGCATTGCGTATACAGGGTGGCTAGTTTTTCTAGCACGATGTCCCCTCCATCCTTCAACAGATCTGCTGTTACCTGATCCTCCCCAGCTGCTTTTCCCCTTTTCATTGCTTCTAAGGCTTTCTTTACTTCATCTTTCGTTACTGGCGGGATGACGCATTGCTGTGCACTGCTGTCTTTCTCATTAGCGCTCTGATTACATTGGCTACTGTACAGGTCTGTGTAGAACTCTTCGGCTACGTTAACTATCTTATCCATATTGCTAATGACATTGCCCTGCTTGTCTCTTAATGCATACATCTGGTTTTTACCTATGCCTAGTTTCCTCTTCACTGTTTTTAGGCTACCACCGTTCTTTATAGCATGCTCGATTCTCTCCATATTAAACTTCCTTATGTCGGCTACCTTGCGCTTATTTATTAACTTTGATAGCTCCGTTAGTTCTATTCTATCGGTAGTGTTAGATGCCTTCATGTTTTGGCGCTTCTTAATCAGATCTTTCGTCACCTGAGATAGCTTCCCGGTATCTTTTCGAACTGTCCTACCGCCTACTTCTACTGCGCACTCCGTAATTATTGATGTCAGGTTATCGTGCATTGAATGAACATCAAGATCATCTTCCTCAGTTAAAGCCGAGTATCTGTTTTGCAGCGCTATCCTAAACTCCTGCTTTAACTATCTTACCCATATTGCTAATGACATTGCCCTGCTTGTCTCTTAACGAATACGTCTGGTTTTTACCTCTGCCTACTTTACTCTTCACCACATTTAGGCTACCTCCGTTCTTCAGAGCATGCTCGATTCTCTCCATATTGTCACTAGCGGTGACGGCAGTCAAAGTAGTGATGAAGAAGGACAAAATCTCTTCTAAAAGAAAACTGTTTATTGGGCTGACTTGCGCCCACAATGGACTGAAACCACTCGGAGGTGGCGAAGCGACAAGCGCGCTCGGCGGTCGTCGAACAGAATGCCCGCCGCTGTCGGCCGTGCTCAAATTAAAGCTGATAGCGAACTTTCGAGATAAAGCGTGCAAATTTACTAGGACATTCCGGAACAACATAGAATCAGCCCTGCCTAGCTGCGATCAATCGAGATATAGTCGCGCCTTGCGTCGCAAACGAAGCGATAAAGTGGTGTGGCGGCAGATTTGAAGGACGAACAAACACTGAAAATATTCGCGGCTGGTATATTTGCGTTCTTGTGCCCTTCTCGTCCATGTTTGTATTATTTTGCGCAGTACCTTTACTCAACGATACCAACGATACCAGACAAATTTTCCACTTCAGGCCTGCCAGCACTGTATACATTACTCGCTGAAACGTCGCTGGTGCGGAACAGAGTCCAAATGGCATCACCTTCAGCTCAAACAGCCCATCCGGAATGATGAATGCTGTCTTTTCGCGATCTCTTTCGTCGACCTCAGTTTGCCAGTAGCCGCTCTTGAGGTCCATCGATGAGAAATATTTGGCGTTGCAGAGGCGGTCCAGTGTGTCGTCGATGCGGGGGAGGGGGTATACGTCCTTCTTTGTTATGTTGTTCAAGCGGCTGTAATCCACGCAGAATCGAAGTGCGCAGTCTTTCTTTCTCGCTAGAACAACCGGTACCGCCCATAGGCTGTTTGAAGGCTGGACGACGTCGTCGCGAAGCATTTCTTCGACTTGGTTCCGGATGGCTTGTCGTTCTCGCGGTGACACGGTAGGGGCTTTGACGGAAAGGTCGGACGTGTTGGTCCGTTATAATGCGATGCTTGGCAATTGGCATTTGTCGGACCTTCGGCGATGTCGAAAAACACTCATCCTAGCTTCGAAGAAGATTGCGTATCTGGTCTTGTCTGTTCCGGTGCAGGCTGGGTTGATGTCGAAAGTGGACGAGTTCTCTTGGTCAGGCGAATCTTCTGCGGAGGGGTCGGAGAGGGCGAAGGAGTCTCGTACGTCAGATATTTCGTCGAAGAAAGCAATCGTCGTTCCTCTGTTAATATGCCGGTATTCTTCGCTGAAGTTAGTCAGCAGAACTTCGGCCTGGCCATTGCGGAAATGTGCGATGCCTCTTGCGATGCTGATTCCTCGGTCTAGAAGCAACTGCATGTTCCCCTCAATGATGGCTTCAGCGTTAATGGCTTTCGTGGCGCCTACGGTCCCGATAACGCTTGAACGGGGTGGGACGCTCACTTGTTCCTCCAGGACACTCAGGGAAACGTGATTTTCCCGAGTTTTCATCGAAGCAATGGCTTCGTCCGTCGAAAGCGTGATCAGCTTGGATTGCAGGTCGATGATCGCCTGATGCTCATTAAGGAAATCCATATCGCAATGCTCCCGCATTGCGGTAGCACAACAAAGGTCGTCGGATAGGTATGTCCTTTGACAGTCACTCGCGCTGTGCATCGTCCTGATGGCGTAATGAGGTGGCCCCATGCGGTGCGAATTTGTGGGCCGTCCCAAGCCGTTGTGACTTTTCTCAGCTTCGCAGCGAATGTTCCATTCTTCACCGAACAATCGGCTCCTGTGTCGACTAAAGCGGTAACTTTCCGGCCGTCGATACTCACTTCTAAGTCGGAGGTCCTGGCTCTTGCATTGCATGTCGCTCTCGGAATCGGGTCACGGCTTCGTCGCGCATACGAGTCGCCGGTGGGGCGTGTGGTCTGTCACATATATTAAGGAGCATAAATTAAATTTTAAATGAAAAATGTGTGAAGAGGACGACGCCAATAAACCTAAGAATAAAGAAGAGGAAGAAGAAGCATTCGGTGAGGTGGAGGAAGATGATTGGTGGAGAAGCATTTGATGAGGTGGAGAGAGATTATTAGTGGAGAAGAGAAGACGACGACAAGGCTTACGTGGACTAACACCGAGGCTATAAAAGGGCGAGTGAGAGCGAGGCACTGGGGGGAAACAGCAGAGAGGCGGAGGCGGAGGCAGGTCAGGGACACATCGGCTGGAAGAGAGCGACGCCGGCTACTGCTCCGGTCAGCTCGCGTTCTACGACATCGCATCGTGGACTTCCTGCCGTGCCTGAGCCCTTCCCGGGGAGTCAACAGAGGACGCTACCACCTGCTACGGCCAGGGGTGTCTCCAGCGCTGTTGCCACCCACGCCAACAACACCGGCATCACCTCGACGGGCGCTTGGACCGGGAGCTAGTACGACGCAGCCAGTGACGCCAGCCCGAGCACGTCGAACACCGCCAGCGACGCCAGCCCAAGCACGGCCAACGCCACCTCGACGACGCCTACTGGATCCATACAACGCCGTAGCCACACCGAACCATCCGTGAGCACGAACGTCGACCGCTAATAGTAGAACACTAGTAGTAGACGCTAGTAGTAGTGTGCCCGGGTCGTGTGTATTTATAGTCTTTGTGCTTTGTGTTAGTTTTGTTAGTTTTGTGTTCTAGTGTGTGTGCCACGTAGGGTTTATAAAATGTGCGTTTGTGTGGGTACATCCGTCGCCTAGTCCATTCTTTCGGTCCGAGTGTTCTCCGGAGAGATCCGTGACATGGTCCAAGCTTTTCTGGGTGGCGGCATCGTTTTGAAGGCAGTTTGCGTCGTGGTCGGGGTTGTCATTTTGTGCGACGTCGGTGGAGCGAGTGTAGCTTCTTCGTGCGGCGTAGCAGGTGCGGGGTCTTCATGGGGCGTTGTCGGTGGAGGATCTTCGGCGTTTCGCTCGTGAGCAAGCTCACCTCCAGAGGTGGCTGTGTTTAGTTTCCCCTACTTTCTTTTGCTGTATTTAGTTTCCGTTTCTTTTTTCAAGCAAGGAGAATTGATTAAACAGTTATTACCGGGACTAATATACGCCGATGATATAGTGCTAATGGCTGACGACAAGGAAGATTTACAGAGGTTGATAGACATATGTGGTACAGAGCGAGATAGATTAGGTTTCAAGTTTAGTAAGGAAAAATCTGAAGTCATGATATTTAACGATGAGGTCGGCGAGCATAGAATACAGGAGTTCAGGCTAGAAGTAGTGGATGAGTACAAATATCTTGGGGTGCGGATAAATAACGGTGCTGAGTATCTGACAGAGCATGAAACATATGTAATGAATAAAGCTAGTAAGAATGCAGCTGTCATGAAAAATAGGGCACTGAGGAATTACAATAGGTATAAAAGTGGTAAGAGGGATCGGGAAAGAGGTGATGGTTCCTAGCCTGACTTTCGGTAATGCGGTCCTGTGCATGACACCAGATGTTCAAGCAAGGTTATAAATTAAACAACATGGCGTAGGGAGTTTAGCTTTGGGAGCACATGGCAATTCACCAAATCAGGGGGTACAAGGTGATATAGGATGGGCGTCGTTCGAGAGCAGAGAAGCTAGCAGTATGATAGCATTTGAGGAGCGATTGAAAAAAAATGAGGGAAAAGCAGTGGGCTAGGAAAGTTTTCAGATACCTGTATATAAGGAATGTTGGTTGATACGAAATGGAGAAAACTGAACTAGAAAATTGACAAGCAAATAGCTGGACAGCAGTAGGGGGGCAAATCAGCAATTACCGGTTAAGAAAAAGGCTAAAGAAACAGAGAGAGCTCTGTTGAAAACCGGGATGCTGACGAAATCAGCACTGGGAACGTACATGATTTTTAAGTAGGAAATTGCCAAACAAAATATCTATGATAATTGTAGGGGAAGCTCTCTGTTGTGTGAGGCCAGGACGGGAATTTTGAGGGCATATAGAGTCAGGTACCACGAGATAGACACGTTGTGCGTTTCGTGCGGAGAAGAGGAGGAAACGGCTGAACACTTGATACTTTTCTGTAAAGGGCTTCACCTTACAGTGGAAAGCAGCGGAGCTGATTTATCCAAGGCATTGAGGTTTAAGGCCAGTGAAGGGAAACTAGATTTTAAGCGGGTGGAAATAACTAAGCCAAGGTTATCTGATTGGTGGCTAAAATCAAGAGCAGAGTAAAATTTCTAAGTCATGGCTAGGTGGCTTGAGCTACCGCCCGATTTAAAGGGTTCAGCCGTATCCATCCATCCATCCTACGGGGGCTGGGAGACCTTCCTCGTACCGCAGCTGCGTAGCTGCGGCGTGGCGTTGATTGACGAGGTTGACGAAGACGGTTGACGAAGCGCGAGGTTGACGAAAATGGTAAGCGTGAAAAGCGGTTCGGCGTGCACCCCTCTCGACGCAGGTACTCGTCGATTTCCTGCGGACGTTGGCCGAGGCGTGATCGTGGGGCGTTAACGGCTAATCCTGGAAGACCGATACGTCAGTACGGGCAGTGACGAAGAATATGGCCGGCCTCACTGCAATGGAAGCATAACGGCCGGTTGTCGGAAGTCCTCCAGGCGTCGCATTTCCTGGGCCTTGAGCGCCGACCGTAGGCTGGGTGGGCGGGGGCAGGGAGGTGGCGTTAGGGAACAAGTTGTTCATGTCGGACAGGATGCAGGGGTTGTCGCTGGGGCTGAGGAGTCCTTACTACAGGGGCGGAGGACATGCCCTGGGGTTCTGTGGCCGTCGGGGTGCCAAGTGCCTGTTGCACTTCTTCCCGTACCACATTCATCAGAGTCGCTGCTTGTGGCTGCTGGGAGGATGACAGTAATCGGCGTAGCTCCTCTCGTACGATTTCGCGGATAACTTCTCACAAGCTGTCGCTGGTGCTGGCCGTCATGTCCGAACGGATTGCACAGGCAGAGGAACGGCGATTGTACTTCCGAGCTCGGACGTCGAGGGTCTTCTCAATCGTGCAGGCTTCTTGCATGAATTCCTCGACTGTTTTTGGTGGCTGGCGGACGAGGCTGCCAAAGAGCTGTTCTTTTACGCCGCGCATTAAAAAACCGAACTTTTTTTTCCTCTGTCATCTCGGGGTCGGCGCGGCAAAGTAGGCGCTTCATCTCTTCGACGTAACCACGGAAGGGCTCATTCGGAAGCTGGGTCCTGAACTCGAGGAGTCTGTAGAAGCTTGGGCAAGTTGGTGTGACATTGTTTTTCAGCAGCGCAGGGGACAAAGGCACAGCGCCGTGTCTTTGCACTTGTCTCGCCCTTGTCCCCTGCGCTGCTGAAAAACTCGAGGAGTCGTTTGGCTCATTCTTTCCTCACAACACTGGTGAATACTTTCAATAGTTCTCTCTTGAATAGCTCCCGTGTTGTAAGGGACGACTTGTGGTTTTCGTACCATGTGCGTGCAGAGCCATCCAATGAGAAAAATGCGTGTTCAATTTTTGCCGCATTATCCTACTTGTTGAACGACGCTACGCGCTCAAATTGGTCCAACCATTCTTCGGGGTCTTTGCCTAGGGATCCATCCATTGAAAGTTGGCGGCACCCGCGGCTGCTGCAGTATTTATTTATTTATTTATTATGATTTATTATTTATTTATTTATTTATTTATTTATTTATTTATTTATTTATTTATTTATTTATTTATTGTACCCTCAGGGCCAAAGGCATTACAGAGGGGAGTGGGTTTAGGATAAACAACAATGAAATAGAATACTGTGAAAATAGGTATTACAAAATAAATTTCCTCCAGAATAAAACAAATAACAAAATCCAGAAAACGTAAATAGTATAGAAACAATGTATACAATACAGTGGAAGCAGATAAAACACAATCAACTTTCTTCAGAAGAAACAATATTAGCTACAGCGTCATGAAAGATTTTATTATCACAAATGGCTGCAATATCGGGGGGAAGGCGGTTCCATTCCACAGATGTGCGGGGAAGATAAGACTGAAAGGAAGATTTGGTGTGGCATGTTGGGATGCCAACCTTGTGGCGGTGATCGATGCGACGTGAAATGTATTCGGGGGGTGACATTAAATAGTTGTGAAGCGCAACGTCATGATATAGCTTGTGAAATAGCGTTAGGCGACCAATTTTTCGGCGAGATTGTAACGGTGGGAGTGAGACGTTAGATTCCATGGCTTTGATGCTTGCCGTACAGTTGTAATTTGAAAGAATGAAGCGAACGGAATTATTTTGGACTAATTCCAAAGAATATGTGAGGTTTTCATGCGTAGGGTGCCATATTGATGCTGCGTATTCTAGTTTAGGACGTATGAGTGTTTTATAGAGTAGAAGTTTAAGGGATGAGGGAGCGGTAGAGAATTTGCGACGTAAGTATCCTAACATGCGGTTAGCGTTATTAATCACGTAGTCAATATGAATAGACCATGCTAAGTTTTGAGTGATATGAATTCCCAAGTACTTATATGTTTTACCCAATCAAGAGGAGTGCCATCAAGATAATATGAAGGAAGAGCGTTAGATGTCCGCGAAACACGCAAAGCTTTACATTTATTAGTGTTTAATTTCATATTCCATGTAGTGCACCAGTTTGACACCAAATTAAGGTCTGACTGGAGAGTGTAAGTATCGGTGACGTTATTTCTCGAAATATTACACAATCCTCAGCAAAAGGGTGAATGTTAGAAGATATGGCAGAAGGAAGATCATTAATATATATTAAAAATAGGAGTGGCCCAAGGACCGATCCCTGTGAAACACCAGATAGCACGTAAGCAATCGGTGAATTAGTGTTATAAGCATGCACAAATTGCCAACGGTTTAGAAGGAAAGATTTAATTCATAGGAAGACGTTAGGATCGAGATTAAGATGGATCAGTTTATGTAGTAACAATTTATGGCATACTTTATCAAAGGCTTTGGAAAAGTCCAAAAAAATGCATTCAGCGCAAGATGAGTTGTCAAGTATGCGGTATAGCTTATCAGTAAAGGCAAGTAATTGAGTTTCACAGGAGTATGTTTGACGAAAACCATGTTGCGCAGGCGTGAAAAATGAATTCTCATCGAGAAAGGTAACGAAATTCTTGAAAATGATATGTTCTAGTAATTTGCAGCATGTGCTGGTGAGCGAAATGGGACGAAAGTTTTGAAGGCAGTGCTTACCACCGGACTTGTGAAGTGGATCATAATTAAATAGTTTTTAGGCACAAAAAAGGACAAGACACATAGGGTAGGTGACAGGACGAAGCGCCAACTTCCAACTACCCTATGTGTCTACCCTACTGTGTCTACTATACTACTATGTGTCTACCCTACTATGTGTCTAACCTACACTATGTTTCTTGTCCTTTTTGTGCCTAAAAACTATTTAATTATGAACCAAAACCAACTAGCCCAGCAGCAAGTGCTCTTAGTTGTGAAGTGGAACCACCTTCCCAATTTTCCAGTCGTTAGGAAGGCTTGCTGTGTCGAGTGACTATTGAAAAAGTTTGGTTAGTATAACTGAACTATAAGCACAAGTATTTTTTAGGAATTTAGCGCTAATCGCATCAGAACCAGGTGAAGAATCATTTTTAAAAGATTCGATTAATTTGGCTACACCAGGTGGATCGACAGTTATGGGTGGCATTGTCGGGAACCTGTGGTGCGGTATGAATGGAAGATTAACACTTGAAATGGAGGAAAAGCTTTCAACGAATGTGTCATTCAGCACGGAAGCAGAAAGATCATTGGGGATAAGTTTACCGGAGGTGTCTTGTAGTCTAATTAATGGGTCGTTCGCAGGATGTATAACGCGCCAAAATTTTTTAACACTTGTTTTCAAAATTGTTGGTAATGTGGTAGACAAAAAGTTATTCTTTGTAAGTTTAATCGCGTTGACGTAAGCGTCGGAAGTAGACTTGTACTTCACCTATCGCGCATTAGATGGTGAAAGCTTCGCGCGGTGGTATAGACGTTTCTTTTTGTTAGATAATCGTCTGATGTGAGAGTTGTGCCATGGTGCTTGTGGATTAGAGGTGACGATGCGCTTTGGGATATACTTATCAGTTAGTTCATGAACCTGTTTTGAAAGATATCCAGTTAGCCTCGACAGAGCAGTAGTCTGAGTTTGCAATAAAGTAATCAACAAAAGTGCCCAGCTCATTGTTAATAGCGGCAAAATTGGCGCGTTTGTAATCTAGAATGATTTTTTTAATTTTTTGTTTTCACTTTTGGACGTGGTATACTAATGCAAAAATTAAGCAGAACGTGATCGCTTATGCCTGGAAGATATGTTATGTCAGTAGCTAACTCTGGATTAGTTGCTAGAACTAGATCGAGAGTGTTCGAAGCGTTATTTACCATCCTAGTGGATTTTGTAACTAACTGAGTTAGCGAAAATGTGGCGCATAGTTCTAAGAATTCTTTAGCTTGATGCGAAGGGGGAGATGAAAAAGGCGGCTGAGCAGTCCATAAAATAGTTGGGAAATTAAATTCCCCAAGTAGAAAAAGTGGTGATAAAGGAAATCATGCTCGAACAAGATTTATAGCGTCGTGAAGTTCGTTAGTGAATGTAGACGAATAAGAAGGAGAACGGTAACAGACGCCAATAACCAATTTGAGATGACCTATCACTATTGACGCAAAAATTAGTTCTAGTTCGCTGAAGACTTGGATACATGAAGATGGAATGTCTTTGGAAATGGCAAGTAAAGCACCACCGCCACGCTTGGCTGTTCTATCGCAACGATATACCGAATAGCAATGAGCGTTATGGAAGATTTCGGAACCTGACACATGCGTTGGGAGCCAGGTTTCCGTTAGCGCTATAATGTCAGCTGAGCATGTGTCTATGGCAGAAGATAAAGAAGTATGTTTGTTAAGTAGGCTTCTGACGTTAGTATAAAGAACTGATATCGATCATGACAACTGTCCACTACCCCTCGCGATTCCCTACGGTGAAGCGGAAGATCCAGCTACGGAATCCAATGCAGACGATTCCAATGCAGAGGATTCGCCACGTGCCTTGATTTCTTCAACAGTGTCCTTGATAGGGTTATACATGAAGCATTTTTATTGATGTGCAGCTTGTTATATCGTATCTTAAAAGAGCGAGGGCCAGCGTGATTAGATCCGAATTCAAAAAGTTTTTTTTTTCCAGCCTGGCGCGTAGCAGGTGAGAAATCTTCACTGATAGTGAGTGATGTTATCTGTTTTAAATTGGTTACGAAGGGTTAATATCTTGTCTTTCATTTTAGTGTCCGAAAATTTAGCTATGATTGGTCGACACTTCTTTTCTGAAAAAACGCCGAGGCGATGTGCACGTTGAATTGGACTCGAGGAGCATACTTCGACAACCTTAGACAAGGCCTCCAGGAGTATAGATTCAGTATCTGCCCAAGTCTCTTCCGCATCGGGTATACCCCTAAATATTAAATTTTCACGTCGCGATCTATCTTCTGCTTCATCAAGGCGAGACTGCAGCAGATCATTTCGAATGCGTTGGTCTTCTACAGATTTCTTTAAAGATGAAAGTTTTTGACCCATTTCGCTGAATTTCTTTGCCTTTTCCTCCACTTCATCAAGCCTCTTGCACATGCCAGCTAACTTTGATTCAAAGTTCTTCTGACTACCCCTAATGTCTTTGTATCAGCCGCTAATTTGACCTGATCTTTTGAGCTTTGCAACGTACGAGAATGTACATCCTTGAGCAGCTTAAACAGAACTTTCATTTGTTCAGACGGATTGTCTGGCAGGTTGTCTATGTCAAGAGAGCGAGTCGTAGGACCCGGGTTGGATTCAATGTCGCCAGAGCGCAAAAGCAGGAAAATCATTGAAACACAATCACAAGCAACATCAAAGCACTCCCGTGGGCACGGGAACAGAAGTAAACAGCGATCGTCGCATTTCCTAGCGTGCAAAGAATTGTGAGCACAAACCTGCACAGTGAAGAAACGAAGCATTGGAGGCATGCCGATGTCACTGTTCCCGTGCCCACTGAAGGGAAAGCCAGCGTGTTGTCGCTTTAAATCCGGTGTGGGTGGCGATGCCATCGTCGATGACGCTAGACAGGTGTGGACGAGGGATTCGATTAGCAGAAAATCTTGGCCCGGTAAAAGGATGAATTTGTCGGTGAACCGAAGCCCAGAACTTGCAACCACCGGAGCAGGGAAAGACGTCGAGTCAGTGCCTGCAGCCGGCGAAGTTGATATGCCGAGCGCCAGCACAGCCTGCTCAGTGAAGAAACGAAGCATTGGAGGCATGCCGATGTCACTGTTCCCGTGCCCACTGAAGGGAAAGCCAGCGTGTTGTCGCTTTAAATCCGGTGTGGGTGGCGATGCCATCGTCGATGACGCTGGACAGGTGTGGACGAGGGATTCGATTAGCAGAAAATCTTGGCCGGATAAAAGGCTGAATTTGTCGGTGAACCGAAGCCCAGAACTTGCAACCACCGGAGCAGGGAAAGACGTCGAGTCAGTGCATGCAGCCGGCGAAGTTGATATGCCGAGCGCCAGCACAGCCTGCTCAGTGAAGAAACGAAGCATTGGAGGCATGCCGATGTCACTGTTCCCGTGCCCACTGAAGGGAAAGCCAGCGTGTTGTCGCTTTAAATCCGGTGTGGGTGGCGATGCCATCGTCGATGACGCTGGACAGGTGTGGACGAGGGATTCGATTAGCAGAAAATCTTGGCCGGATAAAAGGCTGAATTTGTCGGTGAACCGAAGCGCAGAACTTGCAACCACCGGAGCAGGGAAAGACGTCGAGTCAGTGCCTGCAGCCGGCGACGTTGATATGCCGAGCGCCAGCACAGCCTGCACAGTGAAGAAACGAAGCATTGGAGGTATACCGATGTCACTGTTCCCGTGCCCACTCGGAGTCGACATCTTCGGCGAGGTTGCGGTGCTCGTAGCAGCGTCTTTTCGCTGTCTGGTGCGGTCCAGCAGGGTTCCGAACTCAGGCTCCTTTCTCTGGAGACGTCGGCTGGCTCGCTGAGCTGCTGGCTCGTCCTCGGGTCCGAAGCGCTGATGGCTGGCGTCACGACTTGAAGGGGGCGTCCGGAACATGGAAGGCTACCCAGCAGATGTCACGTAGTGGTGACGGCAGTTGAAAGAGCGGTGAAGACAGCCAAACGGTCTTCTAAAAGAAAACTTTTTATTGAGCTGACTTGCGCCCACAATGGACTGAATCACTCGGCGGCGGCGAAACGACAAGCGTGCTCGGCGGTTGTCGAACAGAATGCCCGCCGCAGTCGGTCGTGCTCAATTTAAAGCTGATAGCGGGCTTTGGAGATAAATCGTGCAAAGTTACTAGAACAATCCGGAACAACGTAGAATCAGCTCTGCCTGGCTGCGATCAATCGAGAAAAATCTAGTCGCGCCTTGCGTCGCAAACGAGGCGATAAAGTGTTATGGTGGCAGATTTGAAAAACTAACAAACACTGCAAATATTCGCGGCAATATTACACTTCCTTATGTCGGCTACCTTGCGCTTATTTATTAACTTTGATAGCTCTGTTTTTTCTGTCGGTAGGGTTAGACGCCCTCATGCTTTGGCGCTTCTTAATCAGATTTTTCGTCACCTGAGATAGCTTTCCGGTATCCTGACGAACTGTCCTACCGCCTGCTCAACTACGCACTCCGTAATTATTGACGTTAGATTATCGTTCACTGTATGGACATCAAGATCGTCTTCCTCAGTTAAAGCCGCATATCTGTTTTGCAGTGCTATCCTAAATTCCTGTATTTTCCCTCTTACCGCTAACACGTTAGTGGACTTCCTCTTCCCTAGCTTCTTCTGTTCCCTCTTCAAGTCTAAGCTAATTCGAGACCTTACCATTCTGTGGTCGCTGCACGCACCTTTCCGAGGACGGCCACATCCTGAATGATGCCAGGTTGAGTGCGTAGTTGGGGCTCACCATTGGGGCTCTGCCAAATCCACTTCCTGTTTTCTCGTTAGCGGAAGAAGGTATTCATGATCCGTAAATTGTTTATATCCGCGAATTCGACTAATAACTCTCCCCTGCTATTTCTAGAGCCTATCCCATAGTCACATACCGCGTGGTCGTCAGCCTGCTTCTTGCCCATCTTGGCATTGAAGTAGCCCATCAGTACAGTGTACTATGATTTTACTTTATTCATTGCCGATTCTACGTCCTCATAGAAACTTTCAACGGTCTGGTCATCATGCCTGGATGTGGGTGCGTAGGCCTGCACCACTTTCAGCTTGTACCACCTGTTCAGCCTAATTACTATAGCTGCTACCCTCTCGTTAATACTATAGAGCTCCTCTACGTTGCCAGCTATATCCTTATTAATGAGGAACCCCACACCTAGTTCTCGTCTATCCTTTAATTCGCGATAGCACAGTATGTGTCCGTCCTATAGCATTGTATACGCCTCACCTGTCGTCCTAACTTCGCTAAGCCCTATCACATCCCATTAAATTCCCGCTAGTTCCTCGAACAGCACGGCTAGGCTAGCCTCACTAGACAAAGTTCTAGCGTTAAACGTTTCGAGGTTCAGGTTCCAATGGCGGCCTGTCCGGAGCCAGAGATTCTTAGCACCCTCCGCTGGGTCACAGGTCTGACCGCAGCCCTGGTCAGTTGCTCCGCAGCCACTTGGGACTGAGGGCCGAGGGTTAATTGGTTTGTTCTTAGGAGAGTGTGGCGAAGTACTGCACTAGGGTGGCCAAATCCCGTTATGGTGAGGGAGTGCTTTGTCGTTTCTGGTCACCGAGGTCAGGCGGCACCCCAGGCCTGCTTATGCAATTCCATCGACACGCGTTTTTTTTTTAGCCCGGTGGAGAATTGCGCGGCACCAGGATTTGAGCCCTGGTCCTCTTGCATGCGAGGCGGACGCTCTACCTCTACACCATCGCTGCTTCATTCGTGGAAACTGCTTAACGCTTCTGAAATCGTACCTGTTGGAAAGGCAAGAGTGCGTACATATAACCGGTAACATGTCGTCATTTTTGCCCATTTCATGTGATGTTCCACAAAGCAGTGTGTTAGGTCCTCTTCTATTTAATTTATATGTGAGCGATATAGCAAACAAATAATACAGTTCAGTTCATTATTTATGCCGACGAAAACGCAATGCTGATGTCTGGTTCCAATATTGAACATATGATAATAATATGTAATCAGATGCTTGAACAGTTGTCTGCTTGGTCAAAGCTTAATCGAATAAAGATAAACCCATCTAAGACAAAAGCTATTATCTTTCATTCTAAAAATAAACCGGTTTTAGCGAGTGAAGTTATTATGTTAGAAGTTCAAGTAGTTGATATCTTCGGTCATCATAAAATTCTCGGAGTTAATCTTTCTTCAACATTAACCCGGGACGTGCACATAAATATTCTTTCGATAAAACTTTCCTCAATCGCTGGTGTATTATGCCGCTGTCGTAGGTTGCTTTCATTATCAGTCGCACTTTCTATAAATATCAGTCCTTGACCCATAACCTTCCTGTTGCTCTCAACAAATACTATTCTATTCATAAATACACTGTCAAGCCGCTCCATTGCTAATTTGCTAGTATATGATTTCTACTGCTATTTTTTTTCTGTTAGCGATATTTCATATCTAATTGCACATTGACGTTATTACCCTTTTGTTGCTGATTTGCTTTGTGTGAGATCTCTTCTTGTGGTATGCATCTTGTATGATAAATGCTGTGTGTGTGCTATGAAAATAGTATAGATCAATTTCGTTCGGGAACTTTTTGGGTGAATCTTTATTTCCCTACTTTTTGTTAAAACACGCTATTCCCATGTATTGGGTCTCCTGGACCTAGTTTAATCTCATAGCTTGTAGCTGAGGAGGCCTTTCCAGTTTCTGGAAAAATAAAATATGTATGTATGTATGCATGTATGTATTGATTATTTTGATGTACTGATAACTTGATTTTTTTCTTCTCGCGCTTTTGCTTCACTGAATTCTTCCCATTACATTGCCTCTGTTTGTTAGTTTCGCAGGTGATTTGGGTTTTCTTCATTTTTTCCTTGTACTACAATTTTATTTTCTGCCCCTACTGCAATGCCAAAATAATTTTCTGCACTATAGCGAAATAAAGTGTAATAAAAATCCGTCAAGAGAAAAGTATATAACAGCTCCGACTTACTGGCGCACACCTATGTGGCAGAAACAGGAGGCTAACGAAAAGGTCTGAAATTAAATTAAGGACAACGAAGCAAGCTGTGGAAAAATTTTTTTGCTGTAACGCTAAGAAAGAGGAAGAGGACCGAGTGGGTCAGGGAACAAACAGGGTTAATGATATCTTAGTCAAAATCTCGAGGAAGATTTGGGTTGGAGCAGAATACTGATGGTCGTTTAGGGTAGCGAACCGGATTCGAAGAGAAACCAAGCGTAGCAGGGGCGGAAGAAAGTTAGGTTGGCGGATGAGATTAATAATTTTTCTGCGATATGGTGGCAGCAGCTGGCAGAGGACAGGATTGATTGGGGAGTTATAGGAGAACCCTTTCCCTGGAGTGGGCGTACTTAGGCATATTATGATCATGATCTTGGTTGATAAATTGTTACGAGTTCAAGCCCTCACAGAGAACAAGTTCAAGTCAGAGTCACTGTGCCAGCAGCGAGTCCCTTGACAGCGTTGTGCGCACATAGTGATTCAACGTCGTCGCGGCCGCTACACTTTTCCTCTGCGCAGGCGAATCCCACAGGGTGAGTTGTGGATTCTGACGAGGGTATACGGCTTCAGCCGTGCCAAGTGAGAAAGTTCAGTTATTTTTTGGAACAGAGACCAGTTACGGTGTGACGAACAGTAACGTAGGTCACGCCATTCAGGCGCGTAACAATTAAGTAAGGTCCGTCGTAGTCGACCAATAATCTCCAAAAGCAGACCACATCGCCAGAAGCGTTGGCGGCGTGTCAACGGCGTTCATCGTAGCGTGCTTTGGAGGGCTCTTGTGAACGTATATTGTCGTCAGGCGGGCGATACGCCGCGCTTCGTCGGTGAGGCAGAGGGCCTCTGCGATGGAGGGATCGTCACTGACGGAATAAAGTCAAGATGGTGTCCAGGTTGTAGCGCGGTGGCCGTGCGTACAGGAGATAGAAACGGCAATGAGACGATGGGATCATCACTTGGGTCGCAGTGTTAAAAGCATAGGTGATTGGTGTCCCTGATTGGCAGGACGGTGTCCCAGTTTTTGAGATCTAAAGGCCATATACACCGATAGCATGTTGCTTAAAGTTTTGTTTATCTCTGAGGCAAGGCCTTCATTGTGGTTGGTAAGACGTGAAGGGACGTAAAGTTGTGCACAGACGCAGGTGAACCTCCACAGCATCCGCAGTGAATTGACGGCCTGGGTCACTTAATATAATCGGTGGTCTTCGATGGACGACGTTGCGAAGTAGAAACAGGGACACTTGGTAGGCAGTGACCGATGGGAGGGCTGCTGTTTCACAGTAGCGCGTAGGCTGATCAGCACATACCACGACTCAGCGATTGCCATCTCAAGATTCCGGAAGTGAACCATTAGGTATATTTCGACTTGCTCGAACGGATCGCAGAGAGGCGTCATAGGATGCAGCAGACCGAATGCTGCAGCGCTAAGGCCTTTGTGGCCTTGAGATTGTGTACAGCTGGCTACGTACCGTTCTGTAGTAGAGCGAATTTTGTGTCAATAAAACTGATTTTGAGCGTGACCGAGTATCCGCGATGACCCTAGAAGACCACACTTGGTGTCGTCGAGCAGGACGCACAGACTGCAGAAGGCTTTGTGAAACCACGATTAGGAATCGTGAGCCCACAGAGGAGTCTACTTCTTCCACAGGAGGCCATCGCGTATACAAAAACGGTCAGTTTCCTCAGGGTCTTGCGTGGTGGTGAAGAGGGGCTTGAGACCCAGATCCTTTTGTTGTTAACTTGAGAGACGTGAATGTCCTGAAATTCCGGTAGGGTACCCGAAATGTAATTGTCGAAATTGTCGGCGTCACAGTCAATTGTGGCTAGCGGATGCCACGAAAGAGAGTCGTTGTCAGCGTGTCGCGGACAACTCATGTACACTTCAGCTGTTATACTGTTGTAGGCGAAGGGCGCACAGGGTTCGCGATGGTTGGCCAGCCAGCAGAAATAGTGATGATCAGTTAAGATCTTCTCCACAAGTGCGAGCGAAACCGCTGGACGGCGATCACCGAAATGTACCCTGTTCAATGGCGGTGCAGTTCCGCTCAGGCTTGCTTAGGGAATGCCCCGTCGCAGCGTTGCACGAGAGAGAGCTCTTATCTAGGAGATCAATTCGCAGGAGTCGGGTGGTCGGAGCCCCCAGCCCAGGGCACCGCTGGCGGCAGCTGACTAGCTGCACTATCCAGGCTTGCTGGTTGTCGCTGGTCAGGGTCTCCTCCTTCCACTGCGCGTGTATCGGGTGTGGCACTATTAATCCTTTCTCTGGTTTGTACTGGCATTCCCAAGATGTATGGTGCAGCGTGGGGCTTGCTCCGCACCAAGCACAGTAAGTTAGGTACTGTGTGGGTTTGACCTTGTGTAAAATGGGAAGACTTGGATATGTGTTTTTATGCTCCTCCATTCAGCGGCATCTGGGGAGGACAGTTTGTGTGGCGGTGAGAGATGTCGTCTTTCTAGCCTTAGGGGCTCTAGCCTGACACCATATGGTCCTAGGAGAGGGGTGGGGTAGGGAGGAGGAGGAGGAAAACTTTTATTTCTATTTACAGTGAGAGGTCGATGGGGCGAGCCGGAAGGGCCCGTCCCTTACAAACACTAGGAGGGAGCCCTAGTCCGGGATCCCTGTAGCTTCCGCAGCGGCTCGGGCTCTAGCTACCAATGCCTGTTGGGCATGGAGTTCGGAGCAGCCGCGCAGGGCAGCTTCCCAGGCCTCTCGAGTGGGGTGGAGGTGGGGTGGGTAGGCAGGATTGGAAGGGCATGCCCACACCATGTGGTAGGTGTCCGAAAACTCCTCCTCACAGTGTGGGCACGCGCCCGAGAAAGAAGAATTGAAGTGCTTAAGTACTGCCGGGCACAGTACAGTATTGGTATAGAGGCGTAGAAGCCAGCGCTCCTCCACTCTGGTGAGGCCTTTACAGGGAGGGGGATAGAGACCATGAAAATTTTGATAAAGAGAGGTGATCTCTTTAAAGGTGATGGCCGGATTGAAATTGAATTCCGGATCAGGCTGCGGATGAGGCGACGCCCGGTGAGTAAGCGCGCGGGCGGCAGCGTCGGCTGCCTCGTTCCCCTCTAGACCCGCATGAGCCGGAGCCCACACGATGGTACGATGGGTCGGAAACCCTGTGTAATCGCATGCGTGGAGAATTTTGAAAGCACGGTCTGGAATGTACCCTTGCTCAATATTGCGGCAGGCGCCCCTGGAGTCCGTAATAATGACTCGGGACTCTGGATCTGCGGCGGCCAGTGCAATGGCGATCTCTTCCGCAAATGTAATGTTTGGGGCACGGAAAGTAAGGCCCTGAACTGTAGTGTTTTGGTGGATGACGGCCGCCGTGTACCAACCCCCATGGTGCGGGCCGGCCGCATCCACATAGAAGACACCTGGCTTGTGGCCATATTGTTGAGAAATAGCCTCCGCCCGCGCGAGACGGCGACCATCATGGGTGTCTGCAGTCATGTTCTTCGGAAGGGGTCGCACCTGGAGTGCAAAGCGCCAGGCTTCAGGGATGCGGACCCGTTCTTCTGTATGTGTTGCGTAGGAAATGTGTAAGCGGGTTAGAAGGCGGCTCCCCGCAGGTGTTTTGCTTAGGCGCAAGTATTGATTGTTAAGATGAGCTTCTCGTAACTCCCCAAAGGTGTTGGTCATCCCCAGACCGAGGAGACGCTTGTTGGACGTCGTTATGGGGAGGTCGAGCGCTCTCTTATAAATCTTGCGGAGAACTACCTCTAAGGCATTCTCATCGCATTTGCGTAGGTGGAGGTAGGGAGCCGAATATAAAATCCGGCTGGTCACGAATGCATTGGCCAGCCGCAGGGCATCTTTGCATCGTAGTCCCCCCCTTTTATTGGACACCCGGCGGAGCATCCGACCCACCTGGTCCCCCACCTTACGTAACTTGTTTAGGGTAGTGTCTGTCTTGCGCCTATGATGAATGAAAAGCCCCAGTACCCGGATCTCCGCGTGTTCAGGTATCGGTCCGCTAAGTAGGGAAAGGGCAATTTTGGTTGTGCACTTTGAGTTGGGGCGTATGTGCACAATTTCAGATTTGCTCGGGGAGCATTCAAGACCACAGCGACGAGCGTATTCGTCCACTATAGCTGCCGCTTGTTGCAGGTTGGTCTCGATGTCTCCAACCGATTGTTGTGTTGCCCAGAGGGTGATGTCGTCCGCATACAGAGCGTGCTGCACACCGGCGACCTCCGCCGGCTGGGTAGGGAGCTTCATCATGGCCAGATTAAATAGTAATGGCGAGAGGACAGCTCCCTGTGGGGTCCCTCGTGTACCAAGTTGATATGGGCCATATTCTGTGTCTTGTAGCCGGATATAGGATTGGCGATCTGTAAGGAATTGTTTGATATAATTGAAAGTATTGCGCCCACAATGTGTTTGCGACAAGTGGGATAGGATGATCTCGTGGGTCACATTGTCGAAAGCCCCCCGCAGGTCAAGTGCGACGACTACTTTATCATTGCTGGGGTGCTCGACGGGGTCGAGAATCTCCTTGTGAAGTTGCAACAGGACATCTTGTGCGGACCGGTGTGGGCGGAAACCGTACATGGTGTCTGCGAAAATGTTTTGTTGTTCCAGGAAAGCCGACAATCTGTCGCGGACCATAGTCTCCATCAGCTTCCCCACACACGAAGTGAGGGAGATGGGCCGGAGGTTGTCGGTGTTAATGGCTTTACCTGGCTTGGGAATGAGTTACTAGTGCCGTTTTCCAATCTATGGGGAGTGGTGTGCCTCCAATCCAGATAATGTTGAAGTAATCGAGGAGAGTTTCGTAGGCGGGATCTGGGAGGTTGGCAATAAGCTTTACCGTCACCTTGTCCCGGCCTGGTGCTGTACCTCGCTTCATTTTAGCCAGGGCCGCTTTTAGGTCATGGAGCTGGAACGGTTGATCCAAATCCGCGTTCTCGGAACCTGCATACGAGTACGCCTGACCACGGGGATCCTGGTGTATACTCAAATATTGGTCGCGGAGCGCATCGGCCAGTTTGGCCGTGTCTCCAGTGAAGTTATGTATAGCCCTTTGAAGCTGTTTTTGTGTCTCAGTACGGGTTTGTGCCGGATCAATAAGAGCGCGGAAGAGGCGCCACGTACTCCGACTCGACATTTGCCGAGCTGCAGTGTTGCATCGGTGCACCCAATTGGAGTCGGCGAGTTGGGCCGCGTATTGTGCCGCCTGTTGGGTGATATCCGCAATTCGAATTTTGAGTTTCCGATTGTGTGTTTGACGACGCCAGCGGCGGACTAGGCTGTGTCGTGCCTCCCAGAGGTGGAGGAGGTGGTTATCCACCGCCGGGCTCGCCTCTGAGAGTTGAACATTTTGCTCGACTGATTTCAAGTGGGATACTAGGTGTTGGGACCACGTTGAGTATCCTTGGTCCATTATCGATTGAGGATTGGAGTAACTGTTCCTAAATTTGGTCCAGTCGGGTAGTTTTGCATTGGCCTGTGGTCTTGTGAGTGGCTTGGTATGGATTGTAGTGGTAATTATGCAGTGGTCACTACCGAGGGATTCCTCGGTGTTCCTCCAATCTGCATAGCGAATATTTTTCGTAAAGGTGAGGTCCGGACACGTATCGCGTGGAACGGAGTTACCTATACGAGTGGGTTGCGCGGGATCCGTGTGAAGAGTAAGGCCCAGTGTGGAAACAAGCTCCGCCAACTTGCGTCCGCGTTACTCTTCACGTGTGTACCCCCATAAGGTGGTGGGAGCATTAAAGTCCCCAAAGATTATGAGGGGATCCCGATTCGCGACCTTCAAAGCCCGGCTGAAGATATCTGCGAATGTAACATTTGGTAGCTTTGGGGGACAGTAAATGTTGAGTATGTGCAATGGGGGGTCCTGTTTGCGTAGCGGAAGGATCGTCACCATTACATAGGAGAAAGTAGCGCTAAGATCCAGGTCAACCTGGGAGGCCGTGTAATTTTTATGTACGCAGAGGCAGCTATGCGCATCCTGCTGGTACACCGTGTAACTGGCAAGGGTGGCGCCATTTCCTGGCTCCTGAAGGGCCACCACAGCAGGTAATTCTGGGAACGTTGTAAGGAAAAGGCGTAGATCGGCTCGCTTTGTGCGTGCCTTGAGTCCGCGACAGTTCCACTGTACAATTTGAATAGGGATCGAATTGCTTCGCGGATGCTTCCTATTTCTAGGGGCGCCCGCCATGATCAAGGGTAGAGTTGTGAGTTTGGAGAGAGGAGGCTTGAGAGCCAGTGGCTCCAAAGAGAGGAGCGTTCTCTATACTGAGGATGGCACAGGGGACCTCTTCTTCTTCTCCGGCGATTCGACGCCTAGACGCTTTGAGCTGCCGGCCTGCGGAGGTTTTGAGCGGGCCAGCGCGCTTGGGAGCGCGGGTGAGTTGAGCGAACTGAGCGGTTATGAGGTTCGGGATAGATGCCGCAAGGTGGCTAATTTTGTTGAGTGCCGCCGTAAGTGTGGCATTGATTTGCGTTTCCAATGCGGATATTCTGTTGTTAACTTGAGTTTCGAGCGCGCTGACTCTCGCCTCGAGTGCCGTGAGGGCATGCGCAGCCTGTCCTGAAGGGGTTGCGTCGCTTTCCATTGCCTCTGCTGCGGGTGAGGCAGAGGTGTGGTTGGGGGAATTTTGGCGGGCCTCCGCTATTGCGAGGCGCTTTTGAAAATTTGCAACCTGCTCGCGGAGAGCAGATATTTCTTTTTGTTCGGCAGAGATTGGCCGTTGTTGGGATTGGGAAGGGGGAGCGAAGGGAGAAGCTGCCCTGCCGGCGCCGCTCACCTGGGAGTGTTGCTTGACAACGGTTGCCCACGTCTTGGAGCCGCCGTTTTGTGGAGGTCCGAGGGGCTTCGCTGCACCGGCTTGAGGCGGCGGTGGCGCAGCTGGAGGTTTCCCTTGGCTCCCAGTAGAGGAATTCACAGGCTGGTCCATGGCTTGGTCGGCAGCCTGGGCCTCCAGCTTGTCCGGGCGACGCTTGCCACGCTTGCGTCGGTTTCGCTTCGATTTACGCCCGCGCTCGGCCTGCGTGGGCTGGATAGCGCGATATTTAGCAGTACACGCTGGGCCCCCCGTGGCATGGGCCGCGCCGCACACTGAACACTTTGGGTTGCACTGGTGAGGGGCCCGCTCCCCCTCAACGAGTAGAGCCTGCTGTCCGCACAGGCCGCACCGGTCCAGCCTCTGGCCGGGGCAGGCGTCCACGCGGTGGCCGACCACACCGCAATGTCGGCAGGCTGGAATGGTTCGCTGGTAAGGCCTAACTTGTACAAGCTCCGAGTCGTAGTGCACGAAACGTGGCTTCTCTGTTCCGGCGAAAGTCAGTCTCGCTTTGTTGGATGTCCCAAATTTTCGCACTTCCACGATGGTGCCGAAGCGCCATTGGAGCCTAGTACGGAGCGAGTCCGTAGTTTCAGAGTTACGGACGGTAATGACGCCGTAGCAGACGTCCTTGTCGTCTTGGCGCAGGTGCCCCACAAGGGGGACCTTCCCGTCGGGTCCATTAAGTTCAAATTCGCCGATGATACGGTCGGCTAGCTCAGGTTTCGCAGTGTGAACAATAATGAGGTTTTGTTCTCTTACCGGTATTATGGTAAGATCTGTTGCGGGTTGCGCGCCCAGGAGAGCCGTGAACGCCCGGCCGTAGCCGGTCTCCTGGAAAGTCTCGTACAACGAGACGCGGGTCCGGGGCTTGATGACGACGACGTAGTCGTCTGGAGCAGGCTTGGGAATAACAGGCGGTTTCCACTTCGTGAGCAGTCGCCGACTGCGGCCCGCCGCGCGCGGGGCGGGTGACTGCTGGTTTCCGGCGTGAACGCCGGCCGCGTCTACGGACGCCGGCTTTAAGGCTTGGTCTTGCGCTCGGCGCAGCACTGCGGCGTTCAACGCGGCGCTGCGAAATCTTGCCGAATCTGGGCCTCCGGTTGCCGCTGGGGTAACCGTTGCCGAAACTGGGCCTGCGGTTTCCGCTGGGTGAACCGTTGTCCAGTGCATGTTCTCGGGGTCGTAGCCTCGGCAGGAGATTTGCGTAGCAGCCATACTGGCGTCAGTGGCCAGAGGCCCCGATGTGCCGGGTACCGGTTCGGCCGTTAGGCCTAGCCGCGCCACCGGCCCGATCGGGCCATGTGTTGCCCGAAAAGGGGGTTTAACCGGGCCCACCTTGGAAAAAACTGGTGTCCAGATGTTCCCGACAGCTTTCGGTGCACGTTGGGGATGATCTTGCTAGGGTCAGGCGGAAACTTCCGCTGCTCCGGCTGAAAATCGCCGAAGCCGACGACCAGCACGTCTGACTCCCCGTGCGAACGCCGAGCGAATCCGGGGTAGGGATGGGAGTTGAGGTTCACCTAGCTCTTTTCTTCTCGCTTGCTGTTCCGTAGCGAGGTCAGGCCGTCTCGTTGCCGTTACGGCCCGGTCTTCTGATTGGCATTAGCGCGAAGGATGATGACGACGACTTTCGTTGGCAAAACAAAGAAACATTATACATATGACATTAGCATAGACGATACATAAAAGACAGAATAGAACAAAAGGAGAGCGACAACAGAGTGGAGCCACCAGAGCTCTCCCGGTCAAAAGCTCCTGGCGAGGACCCCCAGGTTCCCGCCAACAACTCCTCTTAACCCCTCAGCTCACGGCTGATTGGGCCGGCCCCCTCGTGACGTAGCAGTCGCCTGTGGCCGGGTATTTAGGCGGGGCCACAGCGCTTTCAGAGAGACCCACGTGACTGAGGTGAGGCACAAAACAAGAAAAGCGCATCAGAACACAGCATCTTCCCCTCAGGAAGTCAGACTGCGCTGACGAATCGAGAGAGGAGTACACACACACGGACACAAACAGAACCGTCATTTGCCCTCTTTTCCTCGAAACGGCGTCAGCCAGCAGAAACAACAATACATGGCCGCCGTTGACTGCAAGGTCGGGCAATGAGCGTAGCTGAGGTATACATCTTTCCGCCGAAGCCGCCCGTTGACTGAAGAAAAGGAAAGTATAAAGGCCAGCGTTCTGAAAGCGCGTCGCTGACACTGACCAGGCACAATCCGTGTTCCCGGCTTCCCGCGCGTCGCCCAGAAGAGGCGCCGTTTTCCCCCACAGTGAATACGCGGAGTCGGCACACACCCGCACAAACAAAAGGGAGCGTTTCCCCGGAAAGCGCTGTGGGTGAAAGGGCCGTGTAGGGTTTCCCGAGGCAGGGATCCTCCAACGGGACCGAAACGAGACATGCTGGCGCGCTATAGCTCACGCAGCGTGTGCCCGGCCAGCTCCTCAGCGCGGGCACTTGTAGGCGCGACCGTGTCGACTGTGTCAACAAACAGCTCGCAGGCCGGCGGGAAGACATGGTTCGGCCTGCTGCGTGGCGGTCTTGAGCTCAGTGGCTCTACAGATGTGGATCCGCCCGGTTTGAGCGAGCTCGGGCCAGATCATCCGCCACCTCGTTTGCGGCTAGTATTCGTAGCCAGTTGTCCATGTTGTTCTGTGTGAGTTTGAGATTGTACTTAATAGTGTGCTCTCCCTCCGGTGAGGTTTTCCAACAAGTTAGTCCGTCACGACGTCCGATGATTTATTTGCCGTGTCGGTCTTGAGCCCTGATGGTGATGGCTATGGCCAGTGATTCCGCTTCTGCAGGGTCCTTGGCATAGACTGGCACCCTAATGATTGGCCTCTTTTCGTTGTCGACATCAGCAATTCTGCACCTGCTTGGCTCAGCACAGGCCCCGATGTCCACATATACTGCTTCCGGGTATTTTGATAGTTTTTTTGCTAGTGTTTTGACTCTGGCTCTCCTCCTACCCTTCTACCGCTCGTGGTGCATGGCATCGTATTTACATTGAGCTCTCTTGCAGGAGTCGGAATTTGGGACTTGCTCTCACTAGTTCGTAGTGCCTGCCACCGCCCCAGTCTCATCACAATATCCATACCCGCTTGTGCTGTGGCTAGACGTTTTTTTTTTTTGTTTACAGTCCAGAACCACATTCCTGAGCTCCTCGAAGGTATTGTGTGCTCCGAGTGCCAAAAGACCTTCCGTTGATGTCGTTGGTAGGATGTTTAGGGCAGTTTTTAGGCCCCCTTAATGATGGTATTAAGGACCTTTCTACCAATGATTCTAATATCTAGATATGAGAGCCCGAAGGTAATCCTTCTTACCACTAGGGCTTGGACAAGGCGGAGGGTTTCTTTCTTCCTCATCCCTTTCCGATACCAGGTTACCCTTCTAATCATTCTTGATATTTGGTTGACCGTAGCCTTGAGAGTTTTGACTGTATACTCTGCACTCATATTGCTTTGTAACCACAGCCCCAAAATGCTGATCTCCTCTTTTCCCTAATTTTTTGGTGCCCTAGGTAGAGTCCAATCTCTCCCGGGGAGTTGTATTTTTCCTGTGTAACCTGATAAGTTTGGATTTCTACGGAGAGCAATGAAAGCAGCTCTCTTCGGAAAATTCTTCGACCGCACGTATAGCTGCTTGGAGAGCTAGTGCGCCAAGGATCCATGTCTAGCCCGTATGGTACACGTAGAATGTGAAGCCGATATCTTCGCGGGTTCAGAGAGCTTTTTGGCTAAGTCGAGCATTCCTATGTTTGCTATGAACAGCTTTGGAGAGACTTGCGTTTCTTGAGCATCGGTACCATGGGTGACCGGATCTCAACAGTTCCTATAGTGGCTGTGCGATCCGAGCCAAATGCTTTCTCGTAGTTGAAGATTTTTCCCCTCAGTTGATATCGTTTAATTCCTGCAATATGTTGTGGTGGCCAATAGTGTCTAATACTCCTTTCAAGTCTAGCGCGAGAAGGACGTTTTCGCCGTGTTTTGGGATGGTATTTATGTATTCTTCTTTAATACGCTTGAGTGGGCATGGCAGCAGCTCAAGCGGCAACATGACCGTGAACCCTTTCTGCATCGTGATGCAGGTTAGTGCTCACTTAACCGCTAAGTGCTATCGAAATGATAACCGTTTCTTAGTGCTGCTGTGCTGCCCACTTTTTGTAGAGAGTGTCATAAGATCTGTTCTTTCTTTTCCGTTGAATTAATTGGTTCGCGGCGAAGTTGAGGCCAATCCTGGCCCCAGAGAAAAGGAAATGCTCGCAGATATACTACAGGTACCTCAAAGAATAAGCGGCACTATTGAAAATATTCTAACCAGCCAAACGGAAATGGAGCAAAAGATTCCTGCGCTGCCTGAGCGAATGGATGGACTAGAACGTCATCTCACCAATTTTAACAGCCTCATCGGTAAAGTAGACGACACGGAAAATAAAGTATCAAGGATTGACAAGCAGCAATCAATTCTCATGAGTAAGACGGATGATCTAGAAAACAGAAGTGGAATAAACAACTTAATTATATACGGATTACACGAACCTAGCACCAGAACAGAGGAGGACCTTCAGGCTGCCTTAAAGTACAAAATTCTCGAAAAGAAACTTGGCATTTATGCAGTTAATATCGATAGATGCCACAGAACAGGAAAAAGAATTGCAGACAGAACACGAGTTAAGCGGGGAAACCTGGCTACTGTAGCCTCGACACGTGAGGATAAGTTGCGTGGCAACTGGGCTTTGTTATTGCAGACATATACACTGAGTTGCGATAGCCTTCTTGATTGTCTCAGAATGAATACAATGATATGCCAGAAAATCTTTGCGCGTGGACAGTATCTCCACTAAGCATGTGGAGATCGAAAGGTTAAGATTTCAAAAAACGGAAGTTGGTTGCAGAGGATGGTTTTTTGGGCTTAATGGAACATGTTCATAGCGTGACTGTAGCGCAGCAGCGAGCAACGACTCGCGAAGAAGAAACGAGCTCCAGCGCTATTCTTCGTGTGCCCGCGTCCCCAGCTGCGGTACAGTCTCTCTGTGAGCTTGTTTTTCAGTCCCAGGCATCATCACCATCATCACCAGCCTGACTACACCCACTGCAAGGCAAAGGCCTCTCCCATGTCTCTCCAATTAACCCCGTCCTTTGCCAGCTGCGTCCACCGTATGCCCGCAAACTACTTAATCTCATCTGCCCTCTTAACTTTCTGCCGCCCGTGCTACGCTTGCCTTCTCTTGGAATCCGCTCCTTTACCCTTCAGGACCAGCGGTTATCTTGCCTTCGCATTACATGCCGTACCCAAGCCCATTTCTTCCTCTTGATTTCGACTAGGATATCATTAACACGCGTTTGTTTCCTAAAAAAAAACTAGATGTTACTGTTAAAGGCACAGAGATGTGCCACAGGCTTGGAAGAAAGACGAAAATAGTCGCCCAGTAATCATTAAGTTCTTAGACTACCGCGAAAAATATTCCGTCCTAAAAGCGTGCTATAAGCTCAAGAGAACCTAATTTTTGATCAAGGAAGACTTTTCTTTCTCCGTTCGAAATATTAGAAGAAAGTTATGGGAAAACTCAGTGGAAGAAAGATCGAACGGAGCTAACGTAAAGCTTTTTTTTTTTTAACAAGCTATGTGCGCATGGTAGGATGTTTGCTTGGGACTCAGCGAACAATGCTCGATACGAAATTTCTGAAGGAAAGAAATGACCACGAAAAGAAAATAGCAGGGCATTTACAATAATTAATATTAATTGTCGTAGCGTTGTGAACAAAGTCGCCCATCTGAAAGGCATGCTGTTATCGCATAATCCGGACATAGCTGTACTAACAGACACGTGGTTAGATGAAGAACTATTTGATTCCGAGTTTGTGCCAAGAAACTATAAAGACTTTCGGAAAGACCGCGATAGAAGAGGTGATGGAGTGGCTATATTGCTCGGAAGCTCATTTCAGGTTGTAAAACTGCCTGATGTCGCTGCAGTTGAAACTGTCTTTTGTAAAGTATACGCTAACAATTTCCGATATGCCCTATAGGCCTCCAGGTTCCTCTGTCGCTGTCTTAGATGAAGTTAAGAAATATCTTTATTCCTACACGGAACCAGACGACAAGTTAATTTTAGTTGGAGATTTTTACTTACCAAACACAAACTGAGATACTTTTTTTTGTTCAATCACCGCACGCGGTAGGAGATGCACAGCTTGATATCATGTTTCATTTAGATCTCTTACAAATTGTGAAGCACCCTACAGGAATCCAACAAGATTGTGCATCAATTCTGGATTCGTTCTTGGTGCGAGGCAATATGAAATAAAAACTTTCATGTAATGTAGTGGCCGGAATATCTGATCATCAAGCAGCAACATTGGTTTTAGAAGGCATATTATTGGACCGAAAGGGCGATTGATATTCGACACTTTCCGAATTTTGCCCGTGCTCACAATGATTCGTTTACTGATATTTAAGACCTTCATTAATAAAGTTTTATGCACAGCACTTGTAGCGTGGATGACCTGTGGCTTGTTTTCAAAAACATTGTGTGTGACTGCATTCCGTATTTTGTACCAGTGATATGCAAAAAGAGCAAGGTTCCGGGCTAGTTGGTAATGCATTGTACTTGGAAACAGCGCGATGAAACGCGGACAACAGGAATAATTTTCTCCGTCCCACTGTCGTGCTGGAAGAGGTATATCGGTCAAACGGGAAGGTGCATCAATATCCGTCTCCAAGAACATCAAAACAACGTTAAAAGCATAGCCATTTCTGGGCACCTGGCAAAGCAGTGCAAGAAGTGCAAAATCACAGAAAACAGCTCTGAAAGTATCTGCACCCCTGACTTTAATCGCTGCACCACTATCGGCCGAGGACGAGATAGATTGACGAGGGAAGTCGTCGAAGCCCTCCAAATTCATTTTGCTGGAGAACAATGCGTGAGCACTGCATACCTCTCCTTGTCGGAAAAAGAGCTGAATTTTCTGGGCGGCTTGATGAACACCTAAAGTTTTTTTTTTTTGTGCCACATGCAGCTGAATGATTCATGATCCCTTGTTGGCAGTGCCGCAGCGTCTTACTAGATTTTAACACTTTTAAGAACCCCTTTTTGGGCACGTTTTTAAAGCTTTTACCTTCTTCATTTTTTATGTATTCACTTGTATATTCAACTCTGTGTCCCTCATAGTTTCAACGCAATCTCCGCCCTCTTGGGTAATTTTTCATTGATTATGTTTTTGTTACTGCCACCTGGCCACCATTTGCGGCTCTTTACACCGTCTTTTTATCGCTTAGTTCGTTTGTTCCTGTTCTTGAAATCTTGTGACCCGACCACACTGACTGCCGGTTATCGCTGCAGCAGCCCTGTTAACCACCCTCTCATGTCTTCTATTTAAGCATCTTTCCCTCAAATAAAAATTCAGTCATGAACAGCGCTCATGTGTGCCGTTTCTTCGTGTTGTCCGCGTTTCATTGCGCTGTTTCTAAGTACATATGAAGAACTCAGACAATCACAATCTCTGGATTACGCGAGAGACTTTGCAATTGCAGCGCAAGCTAAAACGACTAAAGAAAAGAATAAAAAAGTCAAGCTCAGCCAATTTAGAGGCAGAAATTTATGAAGTTTCAGAGAAATTAAAAGAGTGCATTCTGAAAAATAAAGAAAAACACTACAATACGCAACTGTCGGCTTCTATAAAAACTTCACCTGAAAAGTTTTGGCGGTCAATTGTACCAATTTCTCGTTCTACCGATACGTTTGTTATAAGTGAACAACATGTAAGTGACAATACTCAGGTTCCCTCAGCATTTATTAACACCTTTAAGAAAGTTTTCACAAAAGATGACAGGCGTCTCCCACCCTTTGGCATGTCCCTTTCTTCCATGCCTGATGTTATAATTTCTGAAGAGGGTATTTTAAATTTATTGTTAAAGCTGAGTATTAAGAAATTACCTGGACCAGATGATATTCCGAATGCCTTTCTTAAACAGTATGCAGAGTGGTGTTCCAAGTATTTGTGCGTCCTATTCACTCGAGCTTTGAAAGAAGGTGTTTTACCGTGCGATTGGAAAACTGCTAGAATTAAGCCTTTGTATAAAAGTGGAGAGAGGACGTGTACTCAAAATTATCGCCCTATTTTATTAACTTCGACAACGTGCAAATTATTGGAACACATTATTCATAAGCATCTAATTTTCTCAACGAGCATAATATACTGGCATTTGTTCAACACGGGTTCAGACGGGGGTATTCAACATCCACTCAGCTGGCCGAAACAATCCACGATTTTGCGACAGCAATCAACGAAGGAAAACAAACAGATGTTATCTTCGTGGGCTTTCGAAAAGCTTTCGATAAAGTTTCGAACAACAAACTACTTCGTAAACTCAGTATTTTTATAAATATTAAACATATATTAACATGGATACGGTCGTACCTATTTGATCGCTGTCAGTTTGTCGAACTACATAAAGCCTGCTCCAATAACTTTCCTATCGATACTGGCTTTTCAAACGATGCCTCCTCGGCCCCCTACTGTTTTTAATATTTAATAATGATATTGTTAAAGACCTGTCAGCGTGTGTTAAATTATATGCGGACGACTGCGTGCTGTATGAGAAAATAAGTTCGACTGATGATCAAATTAGGCTGAATAATGGTTTTGCAAAAATAGTTTCTTGGTGTGGGAAGTGGCAAATGTCAATTAATTTTGAAAACTGTATTTATAAAAATAACACGTAAAAAGAACCCTCTTTTATATCCCTGCTCTCCTAAAATAATTTTCTACATGACGTTACAGTATATAAGTAACTAGGCCTATGGATTTCTGATAACCTCTTAAACCAAGCATGCTGACTATGTTTCAGCAAAATAATTGGTTTTTGGTGGAAAGGAAATGGCGCAGTATCTGTCTCATATATCGTTGGACACCTGAACCACAGCTCTCCGAATGCATTTTTCTTACGACGCTCGCTTAAGTTAGCAACCCCTGGTACATGCTTCCTCACCTGCAACACTATTATTAGACCAATCTTAGAATATGCAGTAATTATCTGGGACCCTTTTACAAAAGTAAACATAAATAAGCCTGAAAGAATCTTCTTCTTCTTCAGTGATTGTTGGGAAGGATGAAAAGGAGGGAGACACGGGCTTGTCTACTGGAGGACTAGCCTCCACGCCCACTGCCGGCGTGTCGTAGAAAGAGGAGGGGAGGGGAAAAAAGATTGAAAGGAAAGGGTAGGCGCGCCGGGAAAAGCATCGCCGATCGCTCACCTGAAAGAATCCAAAAGAAAGCAGCAAGGTTTATATATATCACTCACGGGCGAGCATCAGCCAGTGACCTCCTAAAAAACAGCGGCTTACCCTCTATTCCTAACAGAAATCGCTTATGTCGTTAATGTTTTTCTTTCAATTATTTAATAAGAATTTCAAAGTTGACACATCCAATATCCTTACTTAGTACTCGAGGTCCCAAGTTAGAAATCGCCATTCTTCTTCCGTAACACCATTAAATTTGCGAGTTAATTGCTTTAAATAATCCTTTTTTCCAAGGACCATCACTGATTGGAATAACCTCACGGATGATGTTGCCAGGCAGACATCATTGCATTTATTTGAAGAGCACTTGACCTGATTGTTGTTTATAACCTTGTCGCGGTATTTTCTAGCTGACTTTCTATGTGCAATTCTGTTTTGTTTGTATGTGTCTGTATTTTTGTATCTGAACACAATGTTTCCCACCTGCTATGATCTTGTGTACAAGATCGCAGTATCCATAAATAAAAAAAATATGATAAAATCCATTCTGCCAGCCTCCGATCTCTTAACGTTATCCATGGTAAAACAGCGCGGAAAAAACGCAAGGACGGAACAAACACGACGACACGAGCGCTGACTTGGATAACAGTAACCAACTTGCTCAGCTTTCCGTACTCTTAACGTTACACCTATCATTTTATTTCCACGGCTCGCTGTGTTGTCCTTAACATAAGCTGAACCCTTTTCGTTAGCCTGCACGTTTCTGCCCCGTAGGTGGGTACCGGCAAGATACAGCTGTTGTACACTTTTCACTAGAAAGATATTGGTAAACTGCCTTTCATGATTTGAGAGAACATGCCATATGCGCTCCACCCCATTCTTATTGTTCTAGTTATTTCCATCTCATGATCCGGATGAGCGGTCACTACCGGCCCTAAGTAGACGCTTTACCACTTCCTGCACCTCATTGCCAATTGTGAACTGCTGTTCCCTTGCGAGACTGTTGAACATACTTTGGTTTTCCACAGGTAAACTTTAGGTCCTACTGTTCTCCTCAGACTTTTTACTCATTTATAATGCTTTGCAGCTCATCTTTTGAATGACTTCGCAAGGCAATGTCATCAGTGAATCCCAAATTACTTAGGTATCACGGCTAGGCAGTTCGTAATTAAAGGTAAGTTTTTTGAAGAAATGTCGTGCGCTAAAAAGACAAGTACATGAAAAAACGCACGACAGGACAGAACCTTAATCTACAACTTTATACATAACAATTAGGGAGGAATCCAGGCACTCTTTTATAGCCGCTGGGCTGCATCAGGGTGCGTGAACACGAGAAAGCTATCAGGCATATCTTGGCAGAGCAACAAGTATGAGGTAGCTCACAACAACAGATACCAAGAGGAGATATCACTTGCTAGGGGGAAAACAGCACGGGCTGAAAACTTACGAGAAAAGGCATTAAAAAGCCGAAAATTAAAAAAAAAACTATAAAACCGATATGAAGGGAAGCCCTTCGTAAATGGCACTAAAAAGGGTAAAACAGTTCTCCACATGAGAAATGAAAGAAACGTGGGGAAAAAAAAGGAACGTGGAAAAAGAAGCTAGACGACACCATGCAAAAATGAAAGTTGGTTTCGAGAGAGAACAGACGGCATGCTAACGCACTTGTCTTTTCTTTGATCTATGTAAAAGGCCTAACTTACTCCTCTCCCGATTTTTTCCTGTGCCCTTTCTAGAAACCTGGTCTCATTAAACTTGGCATAGGAATCTTTACATCCGCTGCAATGCATAGCTAGATAGCTTCCCGCCTTGTTGTTCAGGGTCACGTTGTGCCTTCGAGCGCGCCCATTGAAACACTAAGGCTTTGAAGTACGGCAACATCTACGCGGGCCAATTGGGAATGTGTTTCAATGGGGGCGATCGGACGCACAATGTCACCCTGAAGAACAAGACGGGAAGCAACCTAGTTTCACATTGCAGCGGATGTAAAGATTGCTATGCCAAGTTTCATGAGACCAGCTTTCTAGCCAGGGCAGAGGAAAAATGGAAAGAGGAGTAATCACGGCTTTTTTTTACATAGAGGGAAGAAAAGTGAAGTACGTTAGCACTCCATGTGTTCTCCTCTCTAGAAAACAACTATCCTTTTTGGGTGGTGTCGTACAGTTTCTTTTTCCACCTTCTTTTTTTTCTCCTTGTGTCGTACATCTTTTAATTCTCATGTCCGCTACTATTTAATATTTTTAGTGCCATTTACCGAATGTTTCCCTTCATATCAGTTTTATAGTTTTTAAACCGCTGCTGCTCCTTAATGTCATTTTTCGTAAAATTTCAGTCCGTGCCGTTTTTCCCCCTAGCAAGTGATATCTGCTCTTGATATCTGTTGTTGTGACCTACCTCCTACATGTTGCTTTGCCAAGATACCTCAAGGTAGCTTCCTCACGTTCACGCACCTTCATGTAGCCCAGCGGCCATAAAAGAGCGCCTGGATTCCTCTCCTGTCATTAAGGTTGAAAGACGCGCTTTTGTCCTGGTGCGTTTTTTTTTTCGGAATTCGTCTATTTAGCGCACCACATTTTTTTTCAGAACGATGTACCAACTAAAACACCATCTGCCGGGCTAGTTGGTTGCGATCCATATGCATCAGCAGCGCGAACACAAAACCAGGAAGAAGAAGAAGATAGTACAGAGCGCTCTGTACTTTCTTCTTCTTCTTCTTCTACTATCTATCTTCTTCTTCTCCTTCTTCTTCCTGGTTTTGTGTTCGCGCTGCTGATAAATATGCACCAACTAAGCCGGCAAAAAATTCTGCTACAGGTGAGTCTCATGCCAGTTCGGCCGAACGTATCTAAAACATCACTCACAGATTCACAGTAATTAAAATAGCTTCCTTTTAAAAAGACGAGGTAATTGTCCACATGCATACATTAAGACCTTACGAGAAGTTTTGAGGAACATTGACAAAGTCGTTGCTCTGGCTTTGGCTCCGTTGGCTGCCAGGCAAGTGAACCGTGTGCTTCAACGCTCGTTCCGCCCGGCAGGCACTCCCGCCCAGAAAGCCCTGGTGATCGGTGGTGAGGCCTGCACGTGGGGCGAGTACGTTGACGCCACCAACCTCATCAGCCGAACGTGGTGAGTGCCTGCCTTCTGACCGCACTGAAAGGCGCTGGGAGAAGAAAACAAGTGAAAATACTACAGTTCTGTGCAGGTACTGAAGGAGTAAAAGATAAAAATAAGGTAGACACCCACTACGAAACGGCACACTAGTATAATGTTAAATGAACAAAAGGAGCAAAAAGCACACTTCAGTTTTCTGGCGTATAGCAGCTGACTTTAAGTAGTTTTAAATTATTTGCCCAGGCTTCTAGTTTCGGAATCTCTTTCGATATATGAGTGCGTTCTTTCATGGCTAAATATATCAACGAAAAACCACTTAGGTAAGTACGTCAGAATGGTGGTTCAATTTAGTGTTACGCTCAGTACGACGGAGAATGCGCAGTGGTGGTGTAATATTGAGCTGCAGTGCACATAGTAACGAAAGGAAAAATTGTCTTATTCACTAGAGAAAGAAAGATACGATCATTTTAATTCCACAGATATTAAAGCCAGGGGAATATTGCCGCTTTATAAAGATATAAACAACACAGAATTAGGTCAAAGGAGATCTTTTCCTCTCCAAAAAGTTAGTCATATCGCACAGCTGCTAAGTGTAACGAAGTTAAACTGTTTTTTTTTTACAAAAAGAAGACTTGTTTCATTCCCTGCCTCTTCACCAACTTTGTTATCTATTAAAGAATGCATAAATGAAAGCGGCGACATGTCATTTGGGAACTCAGCATAGTTGTCCGTAAATAATTTTCTAGCACTTTTATTAGCACTGCAATCGTATTTGTGCCCCAGATAATCGTGGGACGTCATGAGCGCCATTCTGCGGTGCAGCGCGCAGCTTCAGGACAGCAACCCGGAGCATATGGCAATAAGCCGAGTCGATATACATCCAGCCTTTCGCATGCACTTGAAAATGACCGCACTGTGACGTCGGTGAATATTGCCTATAGGGTGATGTGTGATTCCTATTCTTTGTGAGATTTTCCTTGTAAAGGTACCTGAGGAAGTAAACAAAATTTTGAAAAAGAGTCGGTTTTAATAACTTTCATGCATGCAGATGATTTTTGGTGCTTCCCAAAAAGGCAGACTGCCTTCACCTACCGCCTCTAGAGCAGGTGAAGTTGCAGCTACTTTCAATAAATGCGGTGTTAGATTCAGTCTTACCCATAAACCGCCGACGTTTCCGTTTTGCAATTTCTACATCATAAACTAAAACTTAGTGATCAAGTTAACTGCGCACACAGAAACAAGGACTGAAAAAAACACAACAATCGCAGTTAGTAGCGGCTAATTGCAGACCAAGTGGAATTGAAAATTAAATAAAATTTTATTTCGTGTGCTACGTCCCTTCTATTCTACGCATGCGTTCTGCTATCTAGGCTCAGTAATCAAACAGTCCTTGCTTGTGTGTGCCTCGTGCGTGCCTCGTCTCTTAGCTGTGCTCCGTGTAAACTTTGTTCTTTTCAGGGACAAGTACCAACTGACCCAGATTTCAACTCTCGTGTGTCCACACCGACGTGTCCAACAATGTGCTGTCTTAAATAACGTTCCGTGTAGGACACGTTTGCGTAGGCTATTGTAAACGTGATAAGAAACAGTTGCTGCCTCATAGCTCGGCGCACTCGCAGACAATCAAAAGAGATGTCTGCTTTCCTATAATGATGCCCACATAAATGCTGAAGATTTTTTTTTTCTGGTAGGCCGGCTTTTGGCTGCTGGGTACCCATATTCGGCCCTGACTTCCGCTGCCGAAACCCTCCTTCAAAAACTTGAAGGTGGAACAGGGAGAGAAAAGGCTGAAGATCATTGAAAATCTCCCAGGCCTGAGTGTGTGCTCAGAAAGCTGGCAAGCAGGCACCGCTGTTTTCGCAATAAGCTATAGCCGAGTTCGGCCCATGTATTTGCAGTGCCGAAAAACGCTGATGTCAGAAAAATAGTAAAACGCCGTTTTGTGAAGTTTCCCACTGGTGAAGTGTATTGCATTACATTTCGTTTCACGTTTAAATTTCTGCGTCGCGCATACTCGGCGTAGTGTAGATGACAGTTTGGGAAGGCACGTCAAAAATTAAAAAACCTACAGATGATAAGTACGCACATTTAGTCGCGCAAGTCAGTAATGCAAAAGATACTTCAATAACACTTCTGTTGGGCCTAGTTCCTGCATGGTCATACAGATGAAGGATATGCGCAAAACATTCGACGAATCACAACACGGGAGAAACGCAAGTATACTGGCGCAACTACAACAAGGACTGGCGCAAACACAAGGAATTGCGCCAGTCCTAGTCGTTGTGTTTCTCCCGTGTTGTGGATCGTCGAATGTTTTACGCACATCGTTGATCTGTATCACAATGCAAAAGATGTGTGGCCCGATTCGAAGGGACAAATACACTTGGTAGGAACAGAGACAAGGCAGCACGGTTCAGTCTATGATCGAATCACATAAAGAAATTCAGCAGTGAGCGCTTCAGCATTCCATTTTTATCTGTCTTTGCAGCTCAGATTCACTTTTTAGAAAGCGCGTAACAGCTGACCAGATGAAATGAAAACCTAAAGACAGTTTCATTTAATGCCCTAGCCCCCCCACCCACCCACCCCCACCCTTTGTGTGTGGACTTGCGTTCTGCTATATCTTGGCTGAGTCAGCCACAGTTGTTGTCCATGTTTGCCCCGTTTCTCACGCAGCGCTTCGGCTTGCATAAGGTGCCATCTACCGCCATTAAGGCAGGTAGTTTATAACAACTTTTTGTTGGGCTACATGGTGCATGGTGTAACCAAAGAACTGTAGCGCAACCAAGACGAACACTAGAAAGAGGCACACAGGACTAGCGCTAAACTTCATCTAACTTTATTCACTGGCAGCGCAGCAAATATAAGGAGAAACCAGAGCACGTGCAGATACCAGTTCACACACACCACTATCAGCAGAACAGTTCAAGATATACCGTCTCCGATTTGTATAGATTCACACAAGTATCGCTAACACAATAAACACCTCTCTTCCTTAAATGAAATGCCTCCAGTAGTTCCCTTGCCTTAGCATCTTTGCTTTTACCTAAAATCTTTATCTCATGAAACCATGGTTGGCACTTTTTGCAGGACTGGCATATAGCCTGCGGCAAATGTTCTGCCGCTCGAGGGCACTCAGTATACTCAGTGCAGTGCTGAGGAAGATGTGCACCACTTAGGTCTTTCAGTGAGCACGCGTGCTCACCTGCCAATTCATTGATGCACCGCCCTGTTTGGTCCCCATATACCTACCTTCCCGCATGACAGCGGTATCTGGTAAACCACCCCGATTCAGCAATTTGTGAACTTCGTTGCATGTCTGACGTGGCAACCACTCTTGTATTTGTTCGCAATGCGCGCGCAGAGCTGTTCCAGCTTGCGTGGGGCCGAGAAAGCAACCGGCTCGCCATGTTTGTTGGCCACTTTTTTCAAGTGGTGGGCTACCTTCTGCACATATGGCACTACCTCCGGTTTGACAGTCGTTTCTCTGCTGACACATGGCTGCTGCAACTTGATGGTTTTTATCTTCATTAAGAGGGCTTCAGCAACCGCTGTGATGACTGTGCCTGGGAACCCTGCCGAAAATAATCTGTCTACCTGCTAGTGACAGCTCCCTTGCATAGTATGACAGCACAATTTCATGAGTCAACCGTGGAGGACACAGGCAAACCCAGTTGATGAAACGAAATTTGCAAATGACGCTTCCTCAAATGAGAGAAGCGGTGGCAGAACAGCAGGAAGTGATCTATTGTCTCAGGTCTCAGGTTCGGCACAAAAAAGGCACAATGGGGAAGCCGCCAGGCCTGATCTGTGATGGTAGAAATTTAGAAGGGCAACCCGGCAACGCAAACGCGTGAAAGAGACCTGTAGTCTGGCGAGCGCCAGTCTTTGCTACTCCAAGGATGCAGAAGATGCTAATATTCGGGAGATGATGTAAGAGCCGAGGCAGCAAATTCCTGCAGTATTGTGTAGCTGCGAAATCTCACCGCAGCTGTATATGCACAGGTTGTCAGGACAGGAACAATTGGGCCGCAGAGAGAGGCCCTTGCTAAGGAATCTGCAACCTGATTTAAGTGAAAGCCCATGTGACCTGGTACCCAAAGCAACCTTACCGAATTTAGATGGAGCGGAATAAGGAACTTAAAGAGGCGTAATGTCCGAGACTCAGTGAGTGATGATAATGAAGAGCAAATCGACAGAGAGTCCTTCATAACCACTACCTGGGAAACGGTAGGTTCTAATTTTAGTAAGGCTAATATAACTAGAAGGATAAGAATGGGGTGGAGCGCATATGGCAAATTCTCGCAGATAATGAGTGGCAGTTTACCAATTTCCCTCAAGAGGAAAGTGTACAACAGCATAATCTTACCGGTAATCACCTACGGGGCAGAAACGTGGAGGCTAACGAAAAGAGTTCAGCTTAAGTTAAGGACAACGCAGCGAGCCATGGAAAGAAAAATGATAGGTGTAACGTTAAGAGATCGGAAGCGGGCAGAGTGGGTGAGGGAACAAACACGGGTTAATGACATCCTAGTCGAAATCAAGAGAAAGAAATGGGCTTGGGCAGGGCATGTAATGCGAAGGCAAGATAACCGCTGGTCCTTAAGGGTAACGGAGTGGGTTCCAAGAGAAAGTAAGCGTAGCAGGAGGCGGCAGAAGGTTAGGTGGGCGGATGGGATTAAGAAGATTGCAGGAAAACAGTGGATGCAGCTGGCAAAGGATAGGGTTATTTGGAGAGACATGGGAGAGGCATTTGACCTGCAGTGGGTGTAGTAAGGCTGAAGATGATGATGATGATGAAGTCAGGAAGACGGAGAGAAAAAGACCGACCCAGTGAATGCGAAAAAATTCCCACACCTGTCTTTTTGCGAACCTGCGAGGCATCGGTAGCAATAAGAACATGAGAGGGAAAGGACCTTAGGTAGTCCTGCAACAAACAATGAAAAAACGGAAAAGGCTGGAGCTTTCCATTCGATGGGAAAATGTCATCGAATTCAATCTGGACAGAAGATGAGTTGTTATACATTTGGCGGACATCTGTGAAATGAATGTTTATGGGATCAAGGATGGACTGCACGAAACATATCTATAGACTATGAAAACGAGACCAGGCGGCACTAAAGAAGGCGGAAGGTTGACTAAGAAATATTATACTAGAGGGGTGAAGAGGTGAGTCGCACAATTTTAGAAGTGTTTAAAATGTTAAAAAGCGAAACCTAGCTGATAACGATGGCATTCGAGCCTCAAGGTGCCGAACAGCATTTGCGACATATTTTGGAAGCCCCAGAAAAAGTTGCAATGCCTCATGCTCCATGAGCACAAGAGGGCGAAGTTTATAGGCAGAAGCTCCTGAGAATAAAACACACCCGAGCTCCAAAATTGGGCATACGTACATTTTATAAATCATCAGAAGTGTATGCCTTCTCATGCCTGACCTAGCACTACAAAGCCTGCGCAGGATGCCAATCGTCCGAACTCCTTTTGCACAAACTTGCTCAATGTGTGGCCGCCAGGATAGAGTAGAGTCGTATATTACTCCAAGATACTTCACCGTCTGAACTTGAGGAATTATGTTATTTCTATAGACGAGGCAGATATTTACAGGAACAGAAACCGGAAATACTAACAATGCGCATTTCGTCACATTGAGGGACGGATGAATTCTTCCTAGCCAGTTGTCAAGAACATTGAGGTAAATTTGCTCGCTTCTATAAACAGTGTGAATGTCACCTGCTGATGCAAAAAATGCAATATCGTCGGCGTACACATAATCTTTAACAGTTTTGAATGCATGGAATTGAGCTTAGAAAAATGTTAACAATCACAGGTGAGAGAACTGATCCTTGCGGTACGCCTCTTGTCTGTTGAAATCTCCTTGAGGAAGCATCATTTCGGCAGCAATAAAATTCTCTCTTTTCCAAAAAAGCAGAAATACAGGCTACAAAGTAGCTTGGGAAGTTTATTTACTGTAATCTGAGTAACAGAGTCGAGTGCTCAACGCTGTCGTATGCTTTACTGACATCCAAGGTGACAAGCGCAGCAAACTGTTTTTGTTGCGCGCTAATATAATACGACTCTTTAGGTCCGTATGAGCATTCCAAATTTAACAACCCGGCCTGAAACCAATTTGACACGGATTCAAAAGAGCATTTTCCGAAATTAATGACATGACACGGCTGAGAAGGACCCTTTCCACCAATTTCACCAGGTTCGATGTTAATGTCTCGGGAATCCTGCTGCTCTGAGGCGGTCCACCTGATTTTTTGTTTGTTTTTTGTTTTTGCAAAATAACCAGACCATCACGCACGACAGAACAAGCTGCCAGACGGCGTCGCTGAGTGCTGCACGGACAATCCACTCCGCGCATTCTTATCTGATGTGTGATCTGGCGCGCAGTTCTCTTGCGCGCGTCTTTCATTTCATTAGTGTCATTGCATTTATGGGAGCGCGGTTTTCCTCCTTCAGTGCATGCTTTTCTTCATCCATTATTAGTTGTGTCAGTGTATTTTTGTTATCCTGTGGTACCTTCGGCCAAACGAGCAGAAGTTATTGTGCTTCTTTCGGGATCTGCAGGTCTCTGTAATAAATATAAATAATAAATAAATAAATAGAGAGGATAGCAGTCGACGCTATTCGAATGGAAATGTCACTGCCGTATGCTTGTAACACTAGTGTAGCGCTCAAAATAGCTCTCGCTCACTCCTGCCTTCACATGACGGAACGGAAGACTTCAAGCAGCCGATAACACGAGACTAGATTTGGTTACGGAAGGCTTCTTTAAACCAAGAAGAACTTTGTCTATTTAGTTTTATGGTTTATGGTATAGGGAGTTAAACGTTTCAAATCTACTAAGGCTATGAGGTACGCCGTAGCGAAGGGATTAGAAAATTTCGACCACCTAGGCTTTTTTTAACGTACGCTGACATCGCACTGCGCACGTGCATTTCGCCTCCATCGAAATGTATTCACAAAGAACACGGCGGGAAATACGGGAACAAAAGCGAAACAAATACGACAGGACCATCGTCAACTTAAAACTGAATTTTATTTCGCGCAACATCTGCCTTTTGGTAAGCCAACACTCGGTAACATTCGTGTAATCACGCATTCGCAAACTCACAAAGCCAATAGCAAGCGCAGTACAACAGCTCACTGAAAGAGATACAATACATGAAGCATGATAATTAACCACGTAATGCATTTTATCATGGCAATCCGAAAGATAAAAGCCAAACAACATCAAGAAAACTATATCAAGCAGCTGCATCAGCATGATCATGAAACGATCATGTCCCTTAACAACCGAAAACGATACAACCGCATGAGGAGTGATGCCAGGTGACCAAAAACAAACGTTGAAAAAAAATGATGAAGATTTAAGACTAAAGCCGCGTCAAAGGTACAAAAGGCGAAAGGCGTGATGAGTGCAAAAACCTTTAACTACCGGAACCGACCAATCAGCCACCATATGAATTAACCACATGTAGGTTCTTCGTTTCGTCGTGTACTCCCTTCGGTATTGGGTGATATTATTTTTCACTATGTGCCTTTGCGCGGCTTCCTGTTCGCATTTTCTGCCTTTGACGCATACTTTGGTCTCAGCTTGTTTTCAACTTTTTTTACATGTTTCATGTTGGTCGTCGGATATCATTCATATGGTTGCTGGTTGAACGGTTCCGGTTGTTAACGGTTTTTGTACTCATCATGCCGTTGGCCTTTGTTCCTTTGAGGCGGCTTTTGTCTTAAATCTTCATTCTTCACCTTTTTTTTCAGCTTAAATTTTGGTCAACTGGCATCACTCCTCATGCGGTTGCATTGTTTTCGTTTGTTAAGGGTTTGCTTGGTCATGATCGTTCGATTATCATGGTGATGTAGAGCTGCTTGATATATTTTTCTTTACGTTGTTTGAGTATTTTCCTTCCCGATGGCCATGATAAAATATGTTACGTGGATAATTATCGTGCTTCTTGTATTAGATCTCTTTCAGTGATCTGTTGTACTGCGTGTTTTCTTTTTGAGTTTCCGAATGCGTGACTTCACAGATCTTACGGTGTGCTGTGCTTACAAAAGGCCGCTTTGACGCGAAATAAAATTAAGTTGTAAGTTGGCCCTGGTCCTCTCGTGTATGTTTTTCTTTTTTGTCCCCGTATTTCGCGCCGTTTTCCTTTTTAATCACTAACCAGCTAGCCCAAACTAGAGTTCTTCTTATCGAAATGCAACCGCCGTCTTTGTAAATTTATCAAGCACATGTTATATATAAGGCTCTCATGAGGAAACCGTCGGCAGCCTGAGCAAAATCTATAAGATGACTGGCCTGAATTTATTCAAGTTTAAGCAGCAATGAAGGTCAATTAATACTTTGAAGAGTTTAGTTTCACCAGGAACCCACTCTGGTTGCGCAAGAGCATCTTGTTAATGCTGAAGAAACTGAATCAAAAATTTTTTGTTAGTGGCTTTTTATTAATAAAGATAACAATGGAAAATAGTTCTTGCAAGCCGCGTCATCAGCCATCAAAACCTGAAGCGCCTGAGCTGCGGCTAGCGGGAAGAAAAGGATAGGGAGACGGAAAGAAAGGGGAAGCGTTAGTGAGAAAGGATAGCGGTAGAGGTTATGGAGATACATCCGGGGTGCCGCGCAGCACATGGTTGCCAGGAGCTCTCGTTGCTTCCTTACACTGTCCGTCGTCCGGTTTTTTTGCGCTACCTAGTTTACAACATGCATCACCAACTAGCCCGGCAGCTTGCTCTCGTTGCTAGGGCGTGCAAATAGCTTGGTGGAGGGGCTGCCAACGCGATGTCTTTCACGGCGGCACATATAGTCAAGAAGGGTTTTGAGGCGGGCTAGTTGGTGGATTTCGTTCATGATTGAACTGCGCGAAAGAAACGGGGACCAAGAAGAAACACGTACACACACACAGCGCAGACTGTGCGTGTGTACGTGTTTCTTCTTGGTCCCCGTTTCTTTCGCGCAGTTCAATCATGAACGAAATAAGGCACATATAGGTTCAAAACGAATTGTCGGGCTGGTCGGTTCTTCTAAATCCACAGCGCAAAAAATGGACAAGGTGTCCCTTTGTCGTCCTAATCAATTTATAAGCAGATGGGTTGCCCCGCACAAGACACAATAATCGCGCGGGGCGATTCTCTGCGTGTGGGGGCATCGACGCTCGCACACTCCCTCACTTGGCCATCGCGCGCCGGCCGCTCTAGCTCGCGGACCGTGTCCTCCCGCGAAAGGGAAAAAAGAAAAAAACATGGCAAAAACACACGCTCGCCACTGCAGGGATTTACTCCAAATTTAGAGATTAGCATGGAGAGTATACGGTGAAACACACAGAAACCTAAAGAGGGAGAAGGGGGCCACTTTAAAGAAATTGCTTTCGAATGGTGTTTTTGCGTGTATACTACGGGGACGCTGTCCCCCATCATACGGCGATGGATCTGAACCCTCCGGGGTATCCGAATGGTCTGGCGGCCTCCTCTTCGAGCTGGTCGAGGAAGAGGTGCAGCCTCCCCGCAGGGGGCGCCTGCAGCTTGCAGGCGTCGGTGAGTGGCGACACCGCGGGTTCCCGAGCATCCACAGGGACATCCCCACAAGGGGATGATGGTGAACCGTGCATCACCACGGACCCAAGCAGCCGCGCCTAGCCGTGCGTGGCATCGCCGTGTCCGGGGAAAAGGGGATCCTGGTGGTTGAGCCGATGCCGAGCGTTTGGACCTTTAAGGCCCCTCGGCGGAGGCAACACATCACTTTGGCCCCAGCTTCCTGTAGACGGCACTTCCGGCCTGACCCGACCGGGGGAAATCGGCAGTCGCCTTTTCCTGACCTCCTCTACCACTTTTACTTTCCTATCTTCTTTCTGACTACTGTCCTGTCTGCTCGTCATTTCTTGGTTTTTTTCATTTCTTTATGGGCGGCTAGGGTTAACCTAGTGTGGCGAACTACCCTGGGTTTCGTCATATTTGGTTATAGTTGAGGTGTACACCTGGCGTGAGCAGGACTTGCGTGCAAGTTGCTGCCCCGTCCCCTTGTTGGGCTCCGTCGTGGGTGGATGGCACCATGGCTGAAAAATTAAATATTTTTATGGCTTCCCTCCATTCCCAACCTGATCGCTCTCTAAAAAGAGGGCGGAACGATGAATATTTTTTTCAAAAAAGAAAAGTGTCATTTCCAAAATTTCATGTCACTCACAGCAAACCTGAAGAACAACAAGCAAGACTGATTTCTTCATTCTTAGTAGCAAAGTGCCTGACAGAATCCTTGGGGTTTGGGTACAAAGTATCAAAAATGGCTAGTGGCGACTTACTGCTCGAAATACGTGACACCATCCAGCACTCGAAACTTGCAAATATTGTATCGATAGGGCAGATTCCTGTCTCCATCACGTCACACCGATCTTTGAACACAGTCCGAGGCGTCATATCAGAAATTGATTTTGTTCACCTCTCTGAAAAAGAAATGCTTGAAGGCCTTGCCGACCAAGATGTCATAAATGTTCAGCGGATAAAGATCCGGAAGGATAACAAGGAAATAGATACGAAACACATGATCCTCACTTTCAACACCAGCACACTACCTGAAAGCAATGAAGTCGGGTACCTGAAAATAAATGTAAGGCCATATATACCCAACCCACGCAGATGTTTCAATTGCCAGAGGTTCGGCCACGGCTCACAGAGTTCTCGCGGCCGCAAAACTTGCGCGAAATGCGACCACCAGTCAGACGAATGTGTTGCTGCCCCGCGGTGCACAAATTGTGAGGGAGACCATGCTGCATACTCCTGGGCGCCCTGGAAAAAAGAAAAAGAAATAATTACTCTGAAAACCACTGAAAACATTTCTTTCAAGGAAGCGAGAAGGCGATACGCCGAAACAAACCGATTCTCCTTCACTGCGAAAACAACCTTCGCCGATGTGGTACGTGGGCGCGGCGCATCACACCAGGCTTCGGCACCTGTCCAGGGCCTATGGCAGGGCCATCCGCACCCCCTGGTAGAGTAGCTGATACTACTCCGCCAGCTCGAAAGCAGGCTGCGCAGACCCCCGGGTCAGGGGGCATCAAGACCTCTTCCCACAGGTCGAGGTCTAACTCAAAAGTCAGCGTGCATCCTGCACGGTCGTCCAGCGCCTCTGCTGAGGCGATGGACACGACCCAGGGCAGCCCCGTGCCATCCACATCGGACGGACGGCGGAGGTCTTTGGATCAATCAAGAAAATGTGAAGCTCCGAGTCGAGGGGCCAAATCGAAGTTAATCTAATTTTATCTGCACGCACGCACACAACATTAAGATGGCTTTCATAATACACTGGAACTGCAGAGGTCTCGTAAATAACTATAACGACATAAAAGACATTTTAAGCACAATTTCTTCTATTGCTTTATGTGTGCAGGAAACCAATCTGGGCCCTGAGCACACAAAGGTGCTAAATAAGTATACTGTCTTCCGCCGTGAGCGAGAGGGGGCGAGCAGACTCTCGGGAGGCGTAGGCATCATTGTGCAACCTGGCGTAGCAGCTAGCGAGATCAAATTCAAAACTAGGTTCGAAGCCGCAGCAGCCACCGTGGTTGGTCACAAAACCATTATAATTTGTAGCGTATATCTTCAACCACATCTCGAAGTAAGACAGCATGAATTAGAGAGCCTTTTACAACAGTTACCGGAGCCATACTTGATAGTTGGCGATTTTAATGCACACTCTTGTTTCCGGGGCAGTGAGAACACCGATAGCAGAGGTCAGGTTATTGAGGATTTTATTCTATCCAACAATATTTGTTTATTGAACACCGGTAAACCTACCTATTGCTCCCCTAGTTCAGGAAAAATGAGTGTTTTAGATTTGTCTTTTAGCTCTCCTTCAGTTTTTAACGATTTTGAATGGGATGTCTTAACAACCCGTACGGAAGAGATCATCTCCCTGTTAAAATCTGCCTGTCATCCCCACCATCAGTCACCCAGACAAAACCACGGTGTTGGAAGCTCAATTTAGCAGACTGGCAGCTGTTTATAACAGCAGCCACGTCAGAAAATATTACGTTAGAAAATCGTAATGTAAATGAAATAAATGAAAAGTTCACAAATTGCATTTTTTCTGCCGCACGCTTGGCTATCCCCCAATCTTCAAGAATAGTACAACGCAACCATAAAATGTGGTGAACACGAGATTGCAAAGAAGGAAAAAACAAAACAAAATAAAGCTTGGGGTATATTTCGCCGATACCCCACACAGGAGAACTTTATAAACTTTATAAAAGCAAGAACAAAAGCGCGGTACATACGTTGAAATGCCGAAAAATCATCCTGGCAGAGTTTCATTTCCTCGATAAACAGCCAAGTCTCTTCGAAACAAATGTGGGAGGCAGTACACAAAATGGATGGTCGCTACTCTCCATTCACAGTTCCTCTTATGACCGCCCCTGGTGTACATACAAATATAAAAGAACAAGCAGACATATTAGGCGAACATTTTTCCACTGTATCTAGTTCCTCTAACTATACAGAACCATTTTTAAAATATAAAAACACAGCCGAAAAAGAAAGACTGCCGATCAAGGGCAGTGCTCACGAAGCATATAATAGCCCATTTACACTACAAGAAATTAACAGTGTACATTCTTCGGGTAAACAGACTGCACCAGGACCAGATGAAGTCCATTACGAAATGCTTGCCCACTTGTCCGAACATGCTGTAGACTCGCTTCTGAAATTTTTTAACAAAATATGGTTATCAGGAGAGATTCCAGAGGCATAGAAAAAAGTCATTATTGTACCGTTGTTGAAGCCGAGAAGAGTACCTACCTCCCCTGGCAGTTACAGACCTATAGCCCTAACAAGCGTAATTGCCAAATCTTTCGAAAGCGTCATTAACATTAGATTAATGTTTATATTACAATCCCGTGATATTCTTGACATCCATCAGTGTGGGTTTAAAAAGGCGTGCTCTACAACCGACCATCTAGTCCGCCTAGAAAACACAGTCCGAGAAGCATTTATACACAGGCAGCACTGCCTTGCGGTCTTTTTCGATTTAGAGAAAGCCTATGACACCACATGGAGGTTTGGAATACTGCGGTACCTTGGAGACCTCGGAATCCGTGGTAGAATGCTAAAATGCTTGAGTGACTTTTTGACCAACCATTCATTTGAAGAACGCCTGGGTGCCACTCTTTTCAAGAATTTCATTCAAGAGAACGGCGCGCCTCAGGGGTGCATTTTAAGCACCACGCTTTTTATAGTAAAAATGAATTCCCTAGCAAAAATAATCCCAAAGTCTATCATGTATTCTGTCTACATCGACGATCTCCAGATTGCTTGCACATCCTCTAGCGTTACATCGTGTGAGAGCCAAATACAGATGACAGTAAATAAACTAACAACATGGGCAGACAAAAACGGTTTCAAGTTTTCTACGCAAAAGTCAGTAGCTGTTCTTTTTTCGCTTAGAAGAGGGCTGTACACTGATCCCTCACTGTATTTAAATGAAGTCGCACTACAAAATAAAGATGAGCACAAATTTCTAGGAATGACTTATGACAAAAAGCTCACATTCCTACCACACATAAACATACTTAAAAAAAAGCTTCTAAATCTCTGAATATACTAAAAGTACTTTCACGAAAACATTGGGGTTCCGATAGGACTTGTCTTTTACCGATTCATCGCTCTGTAGTACGTTCTACATAAGATTACGGATGCATAGTTTATGGATCAGCGAGGCAATCGTACCTTAAACGGCTAGACTCAGTACACAATTTAGGCTTGCGTCTTTCCACCGGTGCATACAGGACGTCACCGATAAACAGTCTTTATGTGGAAACCAACGAGCCATCGCTTACAGAAAGAAGAGCCATGCTCACTTGCTCGTACGTTTTAAAAATTCGTTCACTACCTAAACATATCTGTCACCAAATAGTCACAAAGTGCCCATCTAGAACACTATTTAACAACAAACCATTAGCTATAAGGCCACTTCTCCTGCGTTTTGAAGATATGTGCAAAAACCGCGGCGTAATAGATGTATTACCTGGCGTTGCTCGAAGACGTGGTCCACTGCCTCCATGGTTCACTTTTCCTGCAATCTGTGACCTCACGCTTGCACATTTTCGTAAAAAGCGAACTCCACAGCAACATATATTACAAGAATTTCATACCCTTGAAGAAAAATACAGTAGTTGTACAGAAATTTATACTGATGGATCAAAAACAGATAATTGCGTAGGAAGCGCACTGGTGCGAGGAAATTCGGAGCAAATTTTAAGACTACCACAGTGTTCCTCCATCTTCACCACGGAGTGCTACGCCGTATGGATGACCATAGAAAAAATACTAAGTGAGAACATCAAAAATGCTGTTATTTACACAGACTCCTTAAGTGTACTTAAAGCTCTCCATTCTAAAATGCAAGCACCCCTCTGCTTGGTGACATCATATACAACATAGTTACTGCCACAGCTCAAGGACAAAATATAAAACTGTGCTGCGTCCCGAGTCATGTGGGAATAAAAGGCAATGAGAGAGCAGATGTGTGTGCTGGTAAAGCTCGTGGCAAGGAAATAATGAAAGTAAATATGCCGTTTAATGATTGCATGAAATTAGTAGCAAGGAAACTAAGAAAAAAATGGCAGTCGGCTTGGAACAATGAGGTCAGTAATAAACTACACTTGGCAAAACCAGTTTTAGGTGAATTTAAGTCGTGTGTGCACCAAGAACGTTTCAAGGAAGTGATCTTATGCCGTCTCCGAATAGGCCACACGCACCTTACGCACAACTTCCTACTAACAAAACAAGACAAACCTGTTTGCCAAGAATGTGCAGATGAACTCACGGTTAACCACATTTTATTTTCTTGTGTGGAACTGGAAGAACTAAGAGAAGCGTATTTTACTGAATTTTATAATAAATGCATTCCTTTTCATCCCGCACTGCATTTAGGAGATGATGCAATTTTAATATATCATGTGTTTTTAGTTTTCTTAACGAAACGCGATTTCTCAAGAGACTCTAAATTTTTTACGCACTGGTTTGTTTGAATTTTAGTAAACCTCAGCCAATGTCTCATGCCTGAGAAGCTGAGGCTTTTATTTTGATTGGTTGGGAGCCTCGATGTCCTTCCGCAGCCAAGGAAGGCTACTGAGGTTACCCGGCCCTCTTTAAAGCTTTTACTTGTAGCCATTTATAAAATTTATGTATGTGTTCACTGTGTAATATTAATGTTTGAGGGCCGCTAGAGCAAGGATGATTCTTGCATTTCTATAATATTAAACAAAAGAATTCCTTTACCTTACTCTTGGCGCATGATGACCTCAGTTGCTTATGTGCCATAAAACACAACACAACACAACACGAAGCGGTGCAGCCGTCCGAGCGACCCCGACAGCGATGACACCATCGAGTATCTCAGCGAGGCCAGCAGTGAGGACGGCTTTGAGACTTACCTCAGCCGGAGGACCAAGAGAAGACTGCTCAGAGCCGGATCGTCATCCAGTGAGTTCACTGTAAAAACCAGTGGCAACACACCGGCACACACCATCCTCATCCCTCCAGTGCAGCCAACCGACAACATGAGGCGACTTAACAGGCGAGTTGTCTCTGTAGAACTCGAGGCCCTCGTGCCTAACGAAATCAAATACGTTCGAGCGAATGCCCGGAAGAACATTGTAGCCGTTGATGTCCACCACGCGGCTGCGCTGGAACCACTGCGGGCCATAACCCAGCTCGGCGGATTATCAGTACGTACTGTTACCCCCTCGGCGGGAACTAGTCCTCTTCCGGCGTAATTTATGATGTCGACGAAGCTATCACGCGAGGTGATTTGCCCTTACTCGTGCAGCCGGCAAATGATGGCACCGTAATTCTACGGGTATCACGTCTGGGCAATTCCCGTTGTGTGAAGATTTTGTTCCAAGGAGACAGCCTTCCATCACACGTGAAGGTGGGCCATTTCCGTAATGCAGTGCGGCCATTCATTCCGAAACCCCTGCAGTGCCACAAATGTTTGAAACTGGGTCATGTGAGCGAGGTCTGCGACAACACGAGAGTGTGCTCTCGTTGTGCCGGAGCTCACAGCGCTGAGTCAGGTAATGCACAAGTGCTTAAGTGTGCTAATTGCAACGGGTCTCATGACGCCTCATCTAAGAATTGTCCGCGCTTAAAAAACGAGCCTGCCGTTCTAAAGGAAATGGTTTGGGACAATTCTACGCACCGTGAAGCTGCCGCGACAGTTCAAAAAAGAAGAACTCAAGAAAGCGTATTGCGAAAAGCAACCACATCGACGCGACCACGGCACCTCCTTCTCAACCTCCTCCCGTGCCGCCACGTACAACTGTGTCCAGTCCGCGAAATATCGCCAAGGATAATCAGACCTCTTCGTGTGCGGAAGCTTGGCCACCGCTTCCACCGTTACGTCCTACTGAGCCTCCTCAGCGCAAGCTTCCATCGCCGAGCTCACCTGTCGTTAGAGAAGGGCTCCCAGAGCAAGATCGCCAAGCCCTCGTGATCCTCAGGACGGTGGTCAACGCCATTCACCCTCTGATACAGGCCCTGGAATCGTCAACCACCCGAAGCGCCTTACTGGTGCTGGACTCTCTGGTTCCAGCACTACAAGATCTTTAAAACATAATGGCTGGCCAGCTTCCCACGTTTCGTGAGGAAGTCAGGGGCGCTGCGGTCTTCCAGTGGAACGCAAGAGGCCTAAAGTCACGAATCGCAAGTTTTCGGCAATTTGTTTTCAACAACCACTTCCTGATATTAGTCATCTGTGAACCTAACTTATCCCAAGCAATCAGGATTTCCGGGTACCAGCCCTTCTTTGCTCCGACATGCGGGGAGCGCAGCAAAGTTCTGGTCTACATCCGCACTGACATAACGTACGTTTGCTGCCCAGTTCAACCCCACAATGACAATCAGTACGTGTGTTTCATAGTCAAAAAAGGATCCACTGAGTTCACACTGATTGCGGCGTATGTCTCCCCCTCCTCTCAGTTGGACTGCGAGAGGTTGAAGACAATTATGGAGGCAACCTTGGCTCCTTGGATTATTAGCGGAGATATCAACGCCCACCACCAACTGTGGGGAAGTCCTATAGTCAACGCCAGAGGGTGGAATCTGGCCCTATTTGCTTCAGAAAATGAACTTTCGGTAATGAATGTCGGCAGCCCGACATACCTGCGAGGAAGTTCATGCAGCAGTTGCCTAGACCTGACGCTAGTTTCGCGGTCTCTGCGCCGGCGTGTCCAGTGGTTTTGTGATGTGGAGACCTACGGGAGTGACCACATACCCACCTAGCTCAAGATTCCAGGTCTTGGGGCGTCCGGCCCAGCTAAACACGCGCACATCGATTGGACGGAATTTAAAACTCGAATGGAAGAGGCGTGTAAAGAAGCCCTCACTTTCAGTTTGGAGGACATTATAGCAACAGCAATGAAGGCTGCTAGAGGCTTCCTCACGTCAACTAGAATGCGCACCGAATTTGATGTCGAACTAGACCACCTACGTGCTATTCGTCGGCGTGCAGAAAGACGTTATAGACGGACCAAATGCGTAAGGGACTTCAGAGAGGCGCGTCGTGTGCAGAGGAAAATCAAGCGACGAATGGACACAATGGCGGAACAGCGCTGGAGTCCTTCTCCCAATCTCTGGATCCTCGAAAGCCAATGTCCCTCATTTGGCGGACAGTGCGGGGGCTTCCAACGCTTCCACGGCAAAGACAGCCTTTCTATGCGCTGGCTCTACATCAAAACCGTCATCAGATTGAAGTTGCAACTGACTTCTGCAGTACTATCGCGGGTGCAGTGACCACCTCGGGTTCACACCGTGTTCGTCCTGCATCACGGGATTCATCGATGGGTGTTGTCTTTACTCGTGAGGAACTTGATGCTGCACTGGCAGAATGTAAGCTTTCGTCTGCACCAGGTCCAGATGGCATTACATATGCTGCGCTGTGCCACCTTGGCCACGACGCGCGTAGAGAGCTACTCAGCATTTACAACCACTCGTGGCAAGACGGAGTTGTCCCTCCCCAGTGAAGATCCAGTCGCATGATAGCACTACTAAAACCAGAGAAATCCCCGCTCGACCTGTCATCATGCAGGCCAATAGCTTTGGCCAGTTGTGTAGAAAAAATCATGGAAGGAATGCTTCTGGCGCGTCTTGAGTGGTAACTTGAGCACAATAACGTGTATCCTAATGCCATGGCGGGTTTCCGACGGGGTCGCTCCTCTATAGACAACGTCATTGATCTCGTGTCTACAGTACAGCAACAGAAACGCCAGAAGCGCATGTGCGCGGCACTTTTTCTTGACATCAAAGGTGCATACGATAACGTGACACATGAGGCCATCCTTGATGCGCTAGAGGCTGTTGGAATCGGTGGGCGGATGTATAGGTGGATCCAAAGCTATCTGACCAAGAGGACATTTTTTATTATGTGTGAAGATGGCTCCACACCCGTGCATTACACCTACCGGGGAGTGCCCCAGGGCGGAGTGCTCAGTCCAACTTTGTTTAATGTAACACTTATAAGACTCCAGGAGTACCTGCCTAATACCGTCCATATCTCTATGTATGCCGATGACATCTGCATCTGGGCCTCCTCTGTGACGCGTCTCCAGGTGCGAGCAAGACTTCAGAGGGCAGCAACCATAACTTCCTCCTATCTCCGAGAGCAAGGTCTGAGCGTGTCAGCCGAGAAGTGCGCTATAGTGGCATTCACGCGCAAAAGTATGACTCGTTATCCGCTAACTATTGAAGGCCATGTCATTGCCAATCGTTTCCAACGTTTTTTAGGAATTGTTATAGATCGGAATTTATCATGGAGCCCGCATTGCAGCATTGTAAAGAAAAAAACTAATCTCTATCACACACCTGCTCAGATTTCTTGGCGGCAAATCATGGGGATTGTCGATTCTATCAATGCTGCAACTCTACAGAGCACTCTTTTTGGGATTTTTGCGGTACAATGCACCAGTGCTTTCAAGCACATGCAAGACAAATTTGCGTGCCCTGCAAGCTATACAAGGTCAGGCACTTCGCACATTCATTCATTCATTTTTATTTGTTCTTCACAACATGACGTACACATTGTGAAAGGGGCCAAGAAGAAAAGCCGTTCCTTTACGGCTTGAAAAAAAATCTTGGTCCCCCCTGGCATTGACGGCAACGAAGCAACACAGTCCAGAAACAAATGTACAGAAAAAAATATACAGAAATATACAGAGACAAACAAAATTATAACTTGGCATTTTTATGAAAGGTATGGCGACAAGCTCATGGAACGGTCGGGAAATAAAGACATGCAATCATAATGAAACAGTGGCTAAATATCTGTACAAGGTGTTTTGTTTATGAAATGTGTGGTGTGTATTAGGGACATGCAAATTAATAAAACAACGCCTTCAGGTTCCGGAAATTTAGTCCTAAAATATCTGTTCCCGCTTTAATATGTTCATTTAGTAATCTAGGCAGGTTATTCCTAAGACTCTGAAACCCATAGTTCGTACGGCATTTTGGCACTTTCCAACGGTCTGTTGTCCTCGTATTGTAGGCCGCGTTGCCTATTAATTCTAAGTTCGATATGTCCAAAAACAGCCTTTGATTTTCCTTGATGCTGAGTTTATATTCGCGTAGGAGTTTATAATGATACATTTTAGTTATTGGAATGACCTTAAGATTTCTGAAGATAAATTTACTTGAGTAAAACTTAGGCAAATTATTAATGATCCGTAAAACCTTTTTTTGCATCCTTAAAAGACTACTAAGGTTTTTGTCGGTCGTTGTGCCCCAGACTAAATGAGAATAGTTCATGTAAGAAGAAAATAAGGCATAATAAATGGCTAGTTTTGCAGACATTGGAAAGACATAACGATTTCGACTGAGTATACCTGTTATGGAACATAATTTCTGCAAAATATGGTTTACGTGGTCATCCCATTGCAACGTCTTGGAAAAGAAAACGCCCAATACCTTTATTATTTCGACGACCTCAATCCTTGTACCTCTAAACAGAAGATCGTAATCGGTAGATAGCTGCTTACCCTTAGGGTGAAAAATTACTGCTTTTGTTTTTTTTGTATTAATATTCAGTTGATTACTGTCTGTCCATGCTTCCAACTTTTTTAAGGCTATGTTTCCTTTAACGAACGCGTCAGCACAAGAGGATGAAGGCACAAATATACTAGTGTCGTCTGCATATATAACAAACTTCAGGTCAGATGATATACATAATATATCATTAATGTATAAATTAAAGAGTAAGGGACCAAGAATACTTCCTTGAGGTACGCCTGCGACTATTGCTTTCTGATTAGATATTAAATGGCTTACTTGAACAAATTGTTTTCTGTGAGAGAGATAACTAATTAACATATTAAGTGCATGTCCTCTGATACCGTAGTGATGTAATTTATCAAAAAGAATAGAGTGATTAATGTTGTCAAAAGCCTGCGTAAAGTCAACAAAAATCCCCAGAACGTAGTTTTTATCCTCGAAGTTTTGCAAAATGTATTCTTTTTGATCAAGAAGTGCCAGTTCTGTGGACCGATGTTTTTGGAAGCCATACTGCGATTTTGTGATTATATCATATTTGTGGCAGAAACGTGAAAGTTGTTTGAATAGGATTTTTTCCAGACCTTTAGAAAACACAGGCAATATTGATATGGGGCGGTAGTTCGAAACATCTCGATTATCACCCTTTTTTTTGTATAGCGGAATCACTCGAGCCACTTGCATTTTTGTTGGATAAACTGCAGTTGAAAGGCAAAGATTATATATGTAGGTTAGTATGGGACTTATAACGTCAAGGACATATTTCACTGGACTAATTTGCACATCGTCAGCGTCGCAGCTACGCGAATTTTTCAAATTTGCAAACACAGAGCAAACTTCTTGAATGTCGGTTGGTTCCAAGAAAAAAGTATTGGTGTTAGCTGTACTTTGCATTGTGTTGTTTCCTGAAGGGCGTGCAGTCACATTCCTGTTAACAAAGAACTCGTTAATAGCATTAACCATTGCGTCCCCTCTCAGCGTTTTTCCGTCATGTATAATCTCTACTACAGAATCTTTTTCCTGCCCACGTCCCATAAGAGCATTCATTTTACTCCATAATTCACTCATTCGACCTGAACACATAGAAAAGTAACGAAAGTAGTAGGCGTCCCTGCACTTTTTCAGTTCTTTATTTAAAACATTACGGAAACGTTTAAAAGCTAGAAGGTCCGCCTCATTACGGGAATTCATAAATTTTTTGAAAAGTCGATCTTTTTTATGGATTTTTTTATGAAGTTCACGGGTCATCCAAGGTTTTTTATAATTTTTGTTTTTTACACGTTCCTTACGAATGAAATGCTTTTTATAGATACATAAGAAACGACCCATAAACGCTTCATATGCAGCATTTGCATCAGCAATGTTCCGGATGTAGTCCCGGCTTGTAGTTTCTAACTCTGTACGGAAAGAGTCTAGTGTTTTCTGTGAAATCAACTGACAAAACATCGCAGGGCTCTCTGTTGTATTAAACGGATTAGTGTCAACCTTACAACATATTGCCATATGGTCACTAATGGAACAGGGAAGAATAGCTGTAGTGATGGACCCTATATCATAATTAGCTAGGAACAAATCTATAGTAGTTTCTGAAGTAGGTGTCAACCGAGTAGCCATATTTATAAGGTTAGAGCAGGCATTGCTACTAAGCAGATTTTCAAATTCAACTTTTCTGGAGGTATTACATGACATGTCAATATTAAAGTCACCGCCAATAATGACATTATAATGATTTTCATTTACAAATGTTAACATATTGTCTAGGAACTCAAAAAGAATCACACACATTGCCATCTGGAGGACGGTAGCATGCTGCAATAACGATATCTTTTGCCTGCACACACACAATTTCATAACTATCTGTAACAGCAGAGAAGTCTGCCAATAAACGGGCTTGTAAGAAGTATTCTACAAGAAGAGATACGCCCCCACCACGGCGCTTGGTTCTATGAACATAAAATGTTTTCATGGTAGGAAGGTAAAACGCATCCGTTTCATGAGCTTGCCAGGTCTCGGTAAACATAAGTACATTGAAGCAATTCTGTATTCTATTATATAAGCACTCAAGTTCAGCAGTTTTGTTTTGTAGAGACTGAACGTTTAAATGGAAACAACGCAGGAGAGTGTCTCTATTTCCATATTCTTTGGTTAGCTCATCCAAAGATATGTATCCCAAATGCGCCATTGAACTTGGAATTTAGACAGAAAAAAGGCAACACAGCACAGACACAAGACTCAGGTGACCAGGTTTGAGAGATCACTTTCACATTTGATGACTACGGCGGAGTCCCCAGGCCTTCTGCGCACCAGGACCTTTCCGTTTGAGTGCCAGGCAAAGTCATAGTCATGCGATTTAGCCCATGCCTTGACAGCTACCAGGAGCGCTTTTGAACGCTTTGTCATGTTTTCTGTGATATACCTCTTTCCCACGGAATCCCTCAGAGCTTTTCTTTTTTCCAACCATGCATCTCTTAGGTCCTGGCGCGCAAACCTCACGATCACGGCTTTTGTGTACCCGGGCTTCGCGGGCAGCCTATGAACAGCTAGAACGTCCTCCTTTACGAGTTGATGCATGTTCAACTCGTCCGCAAGTTCATTGACTTTAGCAAGGAGGTCTTCATCTTGAGATTCCGCTAGACCATGTATTTCAATGTTTAACCGCCTACTCCGCCACTCAAGCTCGTCAACATCCATTTGCAGTCGCGCCAGGCCCCCAATGTGTTCCTCTCTCTCAATTCGGTCAATTCGTGCCTTAATGTCTTTTATTTCCTTTCCCTGTTGCTTTAACTTTTCTTGCACTGCATCGAACTGGTTCGATAACATCTGGATCGATTGTTCAATGCCATCTACTTTGTCTGTTAGTGGGAGAAGGGATGACAATTTCCGGTTGATCTCTAATACGAGGGACTTTAGTTCAGCGTCCTCCTTTCCAAAAGCCACGGGACCGTCGTCCCGAGCGCCACTTGGCCTGCACATTGCAAATTTCCAGGACTTTTTGCTTTTTTTAGAGTTGAACACTTCTTCAGTCATACCAGAACACTCAACAGCATGAAAATGAAATTTGCAGTCACAGCAAACTATTGAAGGCTCGTCATCACGAAGCGCCACGCGACAAGTACAGCACCGAGGCATGGCTCGCAGTTAAAGCACTGAACACTGTAGCAAGTTGGCAGCAACGGCAGCAAAAGCGCGTGATAACCGCGTGGTAAAGATAAGTGACGGTCACCAACCTGCATGTGCAGAAGAACGGCGTTACGGACGTGTTGCTCGAGCTGCCGTCGCTGCCAAAATGCGTGACGAAACACGCCCCCCTGTAGCAGTCCGGAACACAGATGTCTCTGCTGGTGGCGAAATGGTTGCCAGGAGCGGTCGCAGACACGCCGCCGAATGGTCCGGAATGGTCCGGAACGTTGAGAACGGTGACTGGCAAACAAAATCACTGTCCAGTCTTCGGCAGAAAAGGCTTGCAAAAGCACGAAGGTGGGTAGGCAGCCGCAAGAATTTCCGGCTGGCACCGATCAACCTGCATGTGCAGAAGAACGGCGTTACGGACGTGTTGCTCGAGCTGCCGTCGCTGCCAAAATCTGGGTCTGCCTGGGTCTCCCTCGCAGCGCATAAGCAGTTGCTACCATTGCAATCGCCCAGGGCTACCCACTCTCGGCGTACATAACCCTTGAAACCCTGCGGATCGAGATACGGCATCTAACAAGGATTCCACGGCACCACCTTGTGTCAGTGGCGAATCAAAGAGCACACGCAGCGTTTTCAAAGGTTATAGCTGCCCACCAGTCGTCCATCCCATCGCAGTTCACCCCGGCAGCCCGGCCGTCCTCTGCGCTGTGGTGTCTGCGGGAGCCATGCGTGCGCCTTACAATTCCGGGCATAACGAAAAAATTGAACTTATCGACGCCGGCCATTAAACAGTTGACACTCTGCCTACTCCACGCCGGATATAGTGACCGCACTCGTGCGTATACAGATGGTTCGGTCTCAGGTACAAATTCAACCTACGCCGTGGTGATTCCTGCGAGACAGACCAGTATTATCCAGCAAACTTCGCATCGGACAACCTCCACCGAGTTAGAATTGGCCGCTCTTCGTGCGGCTGTGCAGTACATCGCTGCACAAACACCCCGCAAATGGGCTGTGTTCTGTGACTCAAAAGCAGCCTTACAGTGTCTTTATTCTGCTTTACGCCATGGCGATCACAATCAACTCGTAGCTGAATTAAGACATCTCCAATACCAGGCGCAGGAAGTGTGTCATGACATCGTCTTCCAGTGGATACCGGGACACTATGACATTGTTGGTAACGACGCAGCTGACGCTGCAGCTCTAGCGGCTCACGGCAGTGCCAACCTTGTCCAGATACCGTTGACAAGAGCCGACGCAGAAATACATCTGCGAATGCTTGGCCGAAGAGAGCTTTTAGTGTCATGGTCCTCTACTAGCAACTCCACATGCCGTGTGCACCGCCTCGACCCCTTACTTCAACTCTGTCCTCTGTCTGGCCTCTTCCGCTGCGATGCTATGCTGTGTCGCCTGTGGCTAGGAGTGGCGTTTACAAATTCCTACTCCCACTTAATCGCAATGGCAGACTCTCCTGCGTGTGAGACCTGTGGGTGCGCCGAAACTATACAACACCTTTGTAACTGCCCTCGGTTTCAGCCTGAGCGTGCACTCCTGGCTGCACCACTCCGCCATTTAGATCATCGGCCCCTTACTGAAGCCAAGATTCTGGGCCCTTGGAGTAAGCCTTCATCGCAGAGGACAGCTTTGAAGGCACTTTTAAAGCTCTTGAAGGACTCAGGACAGAGTGCAAGATTGTGAACAGTCTGTGTATGCCCTGTGTACCCTACGAGTAACGGCCAACGGACACGTGGAAAAGTGATCATATCCTTTTGTTCTCTCCCTTTTCTATCTCTCCCTCTGTTCCCCTTCCCACGTGTAGGCTAGCATACCGGGCGCTGCCTAGTTAACCTCCCTGCCTTTCCGTCTTTCTTTCTGTCTTTCGAATACTTATATAAATCCTGTAAAATTCGGCTATATCTTTCTAAATTCGGATGATCCGCACTGCAGCTTCTGCGGTGAAGTGGCTAACTGATACCATAAGGTATGGGCATGCCAGAAAAACCCAGCTACACCAACATTCAGTAACCCAACAACTGGGGGAGACGGCGCTGTCTAGTTCACATGAGAAGGACCAGCTTTTGCTGGGGCAAGACCGGCGGAAAAAGCCAATGGGGGCCCACCCAAACATTCTATCCATTAAACGTTTCTCATGGCTGACTCTCCACACCCGTTATAATCAGTGGCAGGGACACATTTTGTTCTTTTTTTAGTCCCGCAATAAGTTTTGTCCAGAAAAGCAAGTGTAGCGGCGCCTTGCTGTAAACGTCGAAAGTATAGAACGCGCGGAGCGTTTTGTCACTGCGGGCAACTACCGGGCGCTGATTAGAGGCGACATCGTCTGTTCGAATTGTACACAGGGGCTGACGAGGTGGAAAGATTTATTGCAAATATTACAAAGGTTGGGGTGGCACCTGCGAGCCCTCCCCGTGTAGACAGGGCCCACGTACAAAGCAAAGGATAGCCCTTGGAGGGTTATCCCAGACAGAGCGCTAGTAATGACGCTGCGCTGGTCCCTACCGAGATAACTGGTGCGTAGGCGTTCCCAGTAATCTGGGGTCACCCATGAGGCGGGAGGACATGCGAATGAGGGGCAGGTGAGTAGTATGTGTAGAGAGTCTTCAAGCTTGCCACGGAGCTTGCAGTTGGAGAGAAATTGATCAGGAAAGCGGGCGTGGAGGAGGATGGGGTATGGGGTTGTGCGCATTTGTAGGCTGCGCCAATAGCAGAGGGAGCGTGTGTTCTCCTACTTTCACAGTAGTATGTAAGGGTGTCCTGAAAGGACAGCAGGAATTCCCCAGCATGTGAAGGCGGCCGTTCTTCCCAATCCCAGAGAGTGAGACTTCGGACCAGAGAGTGAGCCTCTTCGTTGCATGGAAGGCCCGCATGTGCAGGTGTCCAAAAAAGGGTGACGGATTGTCAAGGCTGCGAAAAACGCAGAAGGCGGCAGGTGGTTGGGGGACACTATGCTGTTGTCCAAGTTAAGAACAGCCGTCTACTAGTCCGAGATGAGTTTGGTGGCAGGCGTGGAGGTTATGGCTAGTGCAATGGCTGCCTCCACTGCCTCGATTGAGAATTGAGTCGTTGAGAATTCAGCCAGCAGTGACAAGTTTTGCGTGATTGTTTGGGAAATCTAGTACTTTGCGATGACCGGTTGAATCGGTGTCCGCGTCAACATAGGCTATACTGAGATCTCCGATTTCTCTGTGTAAGGCTTGCGCCCTGCCTGTTCTGCGGTTCCGGCCCCTTTCAAGGATGTTTTAGGGAGAGGGGACACTAGAATTTTGGATCGAATTGCAGGAGTGAGAGGAGTGCCTCCCGCGATGGGAGAGTCCTAAAGACGATATGTGTAATGGATGGATGAATGGAAGGTAGGAGCGCCCCTTTGAAACGGGGTGATGGCAGTTGCCACCGTGCTCAGCTTTTCTCTCCTTTATTTTCGTGTCCCCGCATGGGGGCGTCTGCAGCTTGCAGACGTTGGTTAGTGGGGACACCACTGGTTCCCGAGCATCCGCAGGGATGTCCCCTCAGGAAGATCGTGGTGAACAGTGCATCACAACGGACCCCGAGCATCCGTGCCTAACGTGTGTGGCATCACCGTGTCCGGGGAAAAGGGGAACCTGGTGGTTGAGCCGATGCCCAGCGTTTGGACCTTTAAGGGCCCTCGGCGGAGGCAACACACAACTTTGGCCCAAGCTTCCTGTCGACGACATTTCCGGCCTTACCGGATGGGGGGAAATCGGCAATAGCCTTTTCCTATCCTGCTCTCTTTCTTTCACTTTCCTACCCCTTTCTCACAACTCTCCTGTCTCCTGCTTACTTCTTCGTTTTGTTTTTTCCTGGAGGCGAGGGTTAACCTAGCGTGGCCAACCACCTTGAGTTGTGTCATATTTGGTTATAGTTAGGGTGTACAGCTGGCATGGGCAGGCCTTGCTTGCAATTTCCTGTCCCGTCCCCTAGTTTGGCTGCATGGTGGGTGGCTGGCACCACGACCGAAAAAAATAAATTTTTTTATGGCTCCACTCCTTTCCAAACATGATCGCTCTCTGAGAAGAGGGCGGAACGAAGCAGAACATTTTTTTTCCAAAAAAGAAACATTCTCAAACTTTCATGTCATGCACAGTCAATGTGAAGAAAAGCAAGCTCGTATAATATCCCTATTTCTTGTGCCGAAATGCTTAACCGATACCTTGGGCCCCGGCTACATGGTCTCAAAAATGGCCAGCGGTGACTTACTGGTTGAATTGCGGGACAGCATCCAGTGTTCCCAACTCTAAAACATTGCGTCTATGGAGGACATCTCTGTCTCCGTGACACCCCACCGATCTCTAAACACAGTCTGAGGCGTGATCTTTAAAACTGACTTTATCGATCTGACAGAAGCCGAAATGCTTCAGACTACCTGACCAAAATGTAATTGGCGTTCACAGAATCGAAATCCGCAAGGACAACAAAGAAAGGGATGCTAAACACTTGGTCCTTACATTTAACGCGAGCACCTTGCCCGAAACTATCGAATTTAGTTACCTGAAGGTCAACGTCAGACACTAAAAACACAATCCCCGCTGATGTTTCAATTGTCAGAAGTTTGGCCACGGCTCACAAAGTTGCCGCGGCCGAAACAGTTGCGCGAATTGCGCTTCAAAGAACTCCCATTCTGAGGAATGTGACGCAGCACTACGCTGCGCAAACTGCGAATGAGACCACGCTGCGTACTCTAGGGCGTGTCGGTCGTGGAAAAAGGAAAATGATATATTCACCATAAAGACCAAAGAAAATATTTCATTTAAAGAAGCGAGGAGGCGATTTGCCCTCACCAATACATTCTCCTTCACAGCGAAACCCAGCTTCGCTGATGTGGTGCGCAGGGGCGTAGCACCACACAGCACTATGGCACCTGCCGAGGCCGCTTTCATTAGAGCCCATGGCAGGGCCGTACACGCCCCAGGCAGGATCAAAGAAAGCTGCCCTGCCATTGCCAAAGCAGGGAGCGCCGGTCCATGGGTCGCCATCCCGCAGGACCTCCCGCCGTCGGGAGAGGCCTGAAACTAACACAACCCCAGCTTCTCCGCTGTCCTCCAGCACCTCTGGGGAGGTGATGGGTGTAAACCCCAATCCGCCCGCTTTGCAGCGGCGGAACAGCTCTCTTGAGCGAAAAAAAGACCGAGCCCTCATGACGGGCCCACCACATAAGTAAATCCTCTTTCATTCCCTCTCAGAGACATCAACATGGCTTTTTTTAATTCAGTGATATTGTAGAGGACTTATGCGGAATTACAAATATGAATATTTTAGGGTCAGCGCTATCCATAGTGTTAAGTCTTCAGGAGACAAATTCTGGACCACAGCATGTGCATATTCTGAAACAAAATATTTAGGCACGATCGCGAGCAGGCAAATCGAGCGGCGTCCCTGCTCAAGAAATCAAACAAAAAACAAAACTTGAGGCGGTTGCAGTCATCATCGTCTGCTACAAAACACAAACAATCTGTTCTGTATACATTCCTCCACATTTTACATTCACACTCAATGATCTACAAGAACTGATCGATGAACTTCAAGAGCCATATCTGGTAGTTGGGGATTTTAACGCTCGCTCCCCTTTTTGGGGAAGCGAGCGCTGCGACTCTAGGGGGCAAACAATTGAAGATTTTATTCTAACAAATACCATATGTCTTTTAAACACGGAAAAGGCCACATACTGGTCTCCAACCTCGTGTTATATGAGCTGTTTAGATTTGTTTCTTAGTTCACTATCTGTTTTCAACGATTTTAAATCGTATGTCATTGACAACCCATACGGCAGCGATCACTTTCCTATATTAATAAATTTGACATGTCCACCAGAAATCATCCCAACTAAACCGCGACGTTGGAAACTGAATTAACAGACTGGAAAATTTTTAGAGCACAAGCCAATTTAGAAAATATAGTTTTAGAAAACCTCAGCATCGATGAGATAAACGAAATGTTCACGATTTGTACAATTACTGCCGCACACTTAGCTGTTCCACTGTCTTTAGGAGTGGTATAGGACAAGTGGTGCGGTAAAAACGCCGTGTGGTGGTCAAAAGAATGCAAGGAAGCGAAAAACAACAAAATAGAGCTTGGGGTAAATTTTGCAGGTACTCAACACAAGAGAATCTCGCACATTTTAAAAAGAAAAGAGCCAGAGCTCGGTACGTCCGTCGCAGTGCCGAGAGAGCCTCTTGGCAGAGTTATGTTTCATCTATAAACAGTCAAATCACATAAAAAAAATGTGAGAACAGGTTCGAAAATTAAATGGCAACGTCTTACCGTTCACAATTCCTTTTCTGACAACACGTGTGTCACATATATTAAGGAGCCTAAATTAAATTTTAAAAGAAAGAGGTGTGAAGAAGACGAAGTGAATTAACCGAAGAATAAAGAAGAGGAAGAAGCATTCGGGGAGGTGGAGAGAGATGATTGGTGGAGAAGCATTCGGTGAGGTGGAGAGAGATGATTGGTGGAGAAGAGAAGACGACAAGGCTTACGTGGACTAACAGCGAGGCTATAAAAGGGCGAGTGAGAGCGAGGCATTGGGGGAAACAGCAGAGAAGCGGAGGCTCCGGCGGGTCAGGCACGCTTCGGCTGGAAGAGAGCGACGCCGGCTACTGCTCCGGTGAGCTCGCGTTCTACGGCTTCGCATCGTGGACTTGCTGCCGTGCCTGAGCCCGTTCCGGGGAGTCAACGGAGAACGCTACCACCTGCTATGGCCAGGGGTGTCTCCAGCGCTGTTGCCACCCATCCTGGTGGTGCCCCCAACGCTAACAACACCGGCATCACCTCCACTGGCGCTTGGACCGGGAGCTTGTACAACGCCGCCAGCGAAGCCAGCCCAAGCACGTCGAACGCCGCCTCGACGCCGGCTACGGGATTCATACAACGCCGCAGCCGCACCGAACCAACCGTGAGCACGAACGCCGACCACGAATAGTAGAACGCTAATAGTAGACGCTGGTAGCAGTGTGCCTGGGTGGTGTGTATTTATAGCCTTTGTGTTTTGTATTAGTTTTGTTAGTTTTGTGTTCTAGTGTGTGTGTCACGTAGGGTGTATTAAATGTGCGTTTGTGTGGGTACACCCGTCGCCTAGTCCATTCTTTCGGTCCGAGTGTTCTCCGGGGAGATCCGTTACAAAGATAAGTAGGGCCCCCTCTCTTAAGAGTTTTTCAATGAAAAACTGCTCACGTCATCCTCATCTTCAAGACATTCAGCCAGCCGACTATCTTTGGTGGCAATATTGGACCCAGAACATAACACACCGCAGATCTCCAGCACACACCAAACGCCCACCACTAACACAGGATACTAAATTGCGTTTTCAGAACACTAAAACACCACTGCCGTTGTCCGTACAGAGTACTTAATAAACATGTTCGTGTCCGCAACACACTCCCTTGTATGGTCACATAACACCAAGAACAGCAACAAGAAGAAGATAAATCCCAGAGATACATTAACACAGTAAGAACAATAACATACATCCCAGAGATACATAGAGCTGTTTAGTTGGCTCTATCTGTATACAGGTCTAATTTGTAACATATCACCTCCGTAACATCCTCTCCTTGATTTGCAGTGGAGCTGTGATCGTCTGTCTTGATTTACATTGGGCTTCATTAGTACCTCATCCCCTCCTGCATTTTTCTTCCCACTGCACGTGGGCAGCTCGGAAATATTACATGTCTCCTCGGCCACTACCACACATGCTACCTTGGGGGCCTACCGTACGGGACCCGTTTCTTCGTACTTCTTCAACATATTTACATTGAAAACCTCCTTAGTGTAATCTATCCATAATTCATACTTCATATCCTTTTCCTTCCTCGTCATAAGGTACGGGCCCTTCCATTGCATTAGTAACTTATTATAATCCGTGGGTAGCAGGACGAGAACCCTGTCGCCAGGATTCAGATTCCTGTGAATTGCTTTCTGTTCAAAATATCACTTCTGGCGTTCACGCACCTTTTTTTTGTGCAAGCCCGCATGATTCCTTCAACCTGTCCCGCAACTTTTTTTCTTCTCGTGTCCCTGTCTGTTTCCGCGTTGGTCTTTTCGAATCATGTCGCACCAACTCGCTCAAACGGCGATTTTGATGGAACTCAAGAACGTATGTGTATGTTGTCTTGAGATCTGATGCAATCTCCTTATTAGCCCACAGGTCCTTAAGTATTGCAAGTGGACTTCTAACGGTTCTCCCATACAGCATCTCGAAGGGCGAGAACCCAAGACTCGTTTCCGGTACATCGCGGTAAGCGAACAAAAGAGCTGGGAGATATCTATCCTAATCAGTAGGTCTCTCCTGGCACATTTTCTTGATCATATTTTTGAGGGTGCCGTTGATCCGCTTACAAGCTCATTACACATGGGATGGTATGGCGTCGTCAGTAACTGCCTTACTGACAAAAGGCGGTTAACCTCCTTCATTAGTTCCGATGTGAAGTTCGAGCCCCGGTCCCTCAAAATTTCCCCCGGAAACCCATAACGCGAAAACATTTCCACGAGACCCTCCGCCACTTGAATACTGTCAATAGTTCTCATGCCCCGCCGCGGTGGCTCAGTGATTAGGGCGCTCGACTACTGATCCGGAGTTCCCAGGTTCGAAACCGACCGCGGCGGCTGCGTTTTTATGGAGGAAAAACGCTAAGGCGCCCGTGTGCTGTGCGATGTCAGTGCACGTTAAAGATCCCCAGGTGGTCGAAATTATTCCGGAGCCCTCCACTACGGCACCTATTCTTCCTTTCTTTCACTCCCTCCTTTATCCCTTCCCTTACGGCGCGGTTCAGGTGTCCAAAGATATATGAGACAGATACTGCGCCATTTCCTTTCCCCCAAAACCAATTATTATTATTATTATTATTATTATTATTATTATCATTATTAATACTATTATTTCTCAGTGGAATAGCGTCAGGATAACGAGTGGCCACGTCAACAAGAGTAAGCACATATCTATTGCCTTTAGCGGATACTGAAGATATTGGCCCCACAATGTCAATCGCAACTCGCTGAAACGGTACGTCGATGGCTGGTATCTCGCCCAGAGGTACGGGACCAACTCTTCCCTTCGGAACTGTGCGCTGGCACACGTCACATGAGCGAACAAAGCGGTTAACGTCACTCTGAACACCCGGCCAAAAGAACTCCTCGGTGATCCTAGACACAGTTTTTTGAACACCCTGGTGTCCGGCCATAATGGCGTCATGTCCTAAGCGCAGCACGATCTCTCGCATGTCCCTCGGTAACACCAGCTGTTGGACCCGCCTTCCTGAACAAAATATGCACTCCCTGTGCAGAAGACCATTTAACAATTGATATTCGAAGGATGTACGACTCTTCTTTCTTTTCACTTTTTCCCCGACTCTTTCGAAGCAGGCTTTCAAGCTCGGGTCTTCTTTTTTCCTAATTGCAATTTCGCCCGGTGTTATGCTCAATAACATCGCAATAGGAGTAGAGAGCGGACGCTGCGTTGCTTGGACTGTCGCTTGAGCTCTTGTCTCCACTGCCGACGATAAACTGACTGCACCCGCCTGAGCTGTCGCGAGCCTTTCCTCCTTTGGATGTTCAACGTCGAGCATCTTTCAGTCGGGATCGGGGTCATCAACACCTCTTGCACCCGTAATGTTCCCCAAGATGAGATCGTAGATGCGTTGGTCTACGCATTTTGCCAATACCTGCCCAGTATAATATGGCGTGGACACTAGAATCCTGGCTTCAGGAAGGGCCTTACTGTGCTGTCGACCAGAGTGACGGACGATGTCTCCCCTGTAAGATCCTCGTCCTTCACAAGCCTTCTCCGAACCAAGACTGTGTTGGCTCCGCTGTCCCTAAGCACCAATATAGGACGGTCCCCTATTTGCCCAACCACCACTGGCATTGCTGCTTTCGACTTGGGTGTTCCACTCACTGCCTCATTTTCCAGCGGCGTTTGCTTTCCTTTCAGCTGTGGAACTTCGGGTGGCGTGACAAGGTCTGGCCTAGAGTCGACAACGCATGCAATTCGGTCCTGCGTTCTGTATCGGCACTTATCCAGAGTATGCCCCTCCTCTTACAGCCTTGACACAGAACCTGTGTTTTTTGGGTAGCACTACTAGTTCGACAGTCAGCTGCACGGTGTCCCACCTTGCCGCAGAGAAAACACCTTACAGGCGCCTTAGATGCACCGCCATATACTCTTGGTTTTGCCGCATCTGCAGTGTTAGCGAACTCTTCCAACGAACACAACTTTCTTTCTTTCAAGAATAACGCCAGCTTTGAGCTGCAACACGCTAAAAATTGCTCTGTAACCAGCTTGTCACGCACACCTTCAAAACTCTTTTCTGTGTTTGACATATCAAGCCACCTATCAAAATAGTTGGTCAGCCTGCAGGAAAACTGCTTAGCGGTTTCCGAATCCTCAGGTTTCGCGGCGCGAACTCTCTCACGAAAACCTTTTGCCGTAAGCCTGAATCTTTGGAGGAGTGCCTTTTTGACTTTCTCGTAGTCCATGGAATCAGCAGCGGGCATCCTTCCAAACACATTCAGCGCCTCTCCGACTAAAGACATGCTCAATGCCGTGGCCCATTCACTGCGCTCCCAGCCTTGCCCCAAAGCTATCCGCTCGAATCGTTGCATATATGCATCCAAATTATCTCTCTTGTCATGAAAAGGAGCCATCAGCTTTCTTGGACAAACTCTATCCGGTCTAAGAGATTCTGTACCCGCTAAGGAACGCTGATCATTGTCCGTGATCTCCTTTATATCCCCCCGCAACATGCGCTTCTTTCCACAAAAGAAACTCTTTCTCCTGTTCTATCCTTCTTTTCTCTTGTTCTTCTGCCTCGCGAGCTCTTTTATCAGCTTCGCGAGTTCTCTCATCTGCTTCGTGAGCTCTTTTATCATCGCGCTCTTCTGCTTCGCGAGCGTCTGCGCGAGCTTGCGCCCTTTCCTCTCTCTGCCTATCTCCCTGCTCTTTCTGCTGGTCGCAGAGACGCATCGCCTCTTTCTTGCTTAACCCAAATTTGAGCGCCAGTTCTAACGTTTTTGCCAAATCCATACTTTCCGCCATCGAGAGATCGGAAAGATCCGAGACGAAGCAAAACGAAAAAAGGAAATGAATCCTGGCACAGGCTCGCCACTTACCTTCGTCGCGGACATCCCTGGAGAACACTCGGACCGAAAGAATGGACTAGGCGACGGGTGTACCCACACAAACGCACATTTAAAACACCCTACGTGACACACACACTAGAACACAAAACTAACAACACTAACACAAAACACAAAGGCTATAAATACACACGACACGGGCACACCGCTACCAGCGTCTACTACTAGCGTTCTACTATTCGTGGTCGGCGTTCGTGCTCACGGTTGGTTCGGTGCGGCTGCGGCGTTGTATGAATCCCGTAGCCGGCGTCGAGGCGGCGTTAGACGTGATTGGGTTGGCTTTGCTGGCGGCGTTGAACAAGCTCCCGGTGCAACCGCCCGTGGAGGTGTTGCCGGTGTTGTTGGCGTCGGGGACACCACCCGGATGGGTGGCAACAGCGCTGGAGACACCCCTGGCCGTAGCAGGTAATGGTGTTCTCCGTTGACTCCCCGGAACGGGCTCAGGCACGACAGGAAGTCCACGATGCGATGCCGTAGAACGCGAGCTCACTGGAGCAGTAGCCGGTGTCGCTATCTTCCAGCCGAAGTGTCCCTGACCCGCCGGAGTCTCCGCTTCTCTGCTGTTCCCCCCGTGCCTCGCTCTCACTCGCCCTTTTATAGCCTCGGTGTTAGTCCACGTAAGCCTTGTCGTCGTCTTCTTCTCTTCTCCATCAGTCATCTCTCTCCACCTCACCGAATGCTTCTCCACCATTTATCTCTCTTCCCCCCACCGAATGCTTCTTCTTCCTCTTCTTTATTCTTCGGTTAATCCACTTCGTCTTCTCCACACCTCTTTCCTTTAAATTTAATTTAGGCTCCTAAATATATGTGACAACGTGGCACACAAACAAGCGTACGGGAGCAGGCAGACATTTTGTGGGAATACTTCACTCCAGTTTCCAGTTCCTCTCACTATATGCAGTGATTTCTGAAACACAAAAATATAGCCGAAAAACAAACACTTCCAATAAGTGGAGGGGGAGAGGACCAATAAAACAGTTTAATTACAAGAAGGTAGAACTTTGGGATTGTCGGCGCGTCACTTTTGAAAAAGACATAGCGCATGAAGACAGGACAGTGCAGAGACAACACAGGACGAGCGCCAACTGACAACTGCAGGTTTATTTGAAATCCGCACTCGAAGAAACCATTGCGCATTCTAAGCCACGCAGCAACAAACGGAAAGATTAGGACACCGATACAGTTATCATGAAAACATCACATGCACAAAAATTCAGAGCCCCAGACAAAAGGCATCAGCAGACAGCCCCTTTTGATCTTTCACTTTCAGCACGAAAAAATTTTACTTTGAATTGAGGAAACAAAATTCTTAATGCAATAGAGAAAGGGAAGGTTCGCTAACACACTTGTCCCTTCTGGTCCTTTGGATGTCTGGTATTTGGCGCGGCCAACAACACTAGTTTTGTACAAAAGAGGACTGCACCCGCAGTCCCTACAATGCATGGGCAAGTGCCTACCCTTTACACCCTCGAGTGAATTGGAGTGCTCGCGTAAGCGATCATTCAAGCATCGGCTAGTCTGGCCTATGTAGACGCTGCTGCAGCTTAGAAAGATTTCGTACAGAACGCAAACAGCGCACTCAACAAATTTAGTTGCATGTGTGGTGTTGCAAGCCGGTTTCTTGGCAATATTCCTGCTAGAAAGAGCGCAAACACTTGAAAGCTTTCGGGGGCTGTGAAAAAAAATATCTACTCCGAATTTTCCAGCTACTCTCTTTAAATTATGCGAAATGCAGTGGACGTAAGGCAGTACTTCAAATTTCTTTTTCTGATTTTTTTTCTGGGAGCCGGACCGCGTTTCTTCTCGACGTAATTTCTTCATCAAGGTTTCTGCCACTGCCGTGAGAACTGACATAGCAAAACCACTTTGCTTGAGTCGCTCAACTTGGAGGTCAAAACTTGAACCCCCTCTGTGCAAATAGCACTTTAAAAGCGCGGCTCTAAAAGACAACGAAGCTATTGCTCTTTTCACGAGTTTAGAATGCGAAGACACAAACGGCAACACAGCCTTAGTCGAACGTGGCACTTAGGCCCAACAAATGTGGCTAATGTAGTCAAAGAACAATCTCAAATCTAAAAACTCTAGTGAATGATGTTGTGTGAGCTCTGGTGTTGTCTGGTCTAATTTCTTCCATACTTTTTCGCTCTTCCGTAGACAGTCATCGTCAAAAATACGGTGGTAGTAGTCCTCCCCTTTTTCGCTGTTTAGTTTATTACGAAATGCTTTGTATTCCAGCCACTTTACCGGATCGCGTGTTTCTATGAAATGCTGGTAAAGTTCGTTCTTCTGGTTTATTTTGCTCATCAACTCCCGTGTGATCCATGGTTTCCGAGACTTTTTAGGCTGACAATGAGGCTTAAGAGGGAAACAATCAGTGTATATTGCTTGGAATCTGGCTAAAAATGTTTCGTACGCTGTGTTCGTATCTAAAATGTCAAAAATATCTGTCCAGTCAGTCTGTATTATGATTGCCCGGTAATATGCTAATGATTCAGGTGATATGGAATGATATATGCTCAGCTGTGTATGTTTACACGTGGGCTCTTTGCGCCGCGAGAACAAAAATATGGGGAGGTGGTCGCTAATGTCGTAGGTTAGAGCTCCTGACTTTACTATCTTATCACTTGAGTTTGTAGAACAAGTCAAGTAATGATTGGCTGGATTATAAGTATGTTGCAGCAACATTTAAGCGCACTGTCGCCCGTGCAAAGGAGGAGTATAATACAAATCATTATGATTTCCTTTCCCAACCAGGAAGTAAACGAGCTTTGTTTAATTTCATGAGGCGCAACAAGGTGATTCCTTCGACTGCCAACATTGAATCCCTCGTTCAGTCCCCTGCTGACATCGCAAAGGCCTTAGAAGATATTGCGTGTGGCCTAGAGCTTCGCTTTACATCTGCTTTACCTTCTCCTACTATATTCACATGCACCTCAAGTGATTTCACTGAGGTCTCTATGCCTGAGCTGTCGCAAATTGTTCTGCGCTTATCCCCAGCGGCTCCTGGCCCCGATAAGGTCACTTCATCTATGATCAAAATTTTGTTCAATGAATCTCCTGCAGACCTGTTGGCTCTAATTAACCATTCTATTAAAGGTCCTTCTCAGAAGGATAAGAATGGGGTGGAGCGCATATGGCAAATTCTCGCAGATCATGAGTGGCAGTTTGCCAATTTCCCTCAAGAGGAAAGTGTACAACAGCATAATCTTACCGGTACTCACCTACGGGGCAGAAACGTGGAGGCTAACGAAAAGAGTTCAGCTTAAGTTAAGGACAACGCAGCGAGCCATGGAAAGAAAAATGATAGGTGTAACGTTAAGAGATCGGAAGCGGGCAGAGTGGGTCAGGGAACAAACACGGGTTAATGACATCCTAGTCGAAATCAAGAGAAAGAAATGGGCTTGGGCAGGGCATGTGATGCGAAGGCAAGATAACCGCTGGTCCTTAAGGGTAACGGAGTGGATTCCAAGAGAAAGTAAGAGGAGCAGGGGGCGGCAGAAGGTTAGGTGGGCGGATGAGATTAAGAAGTTTGCAGGCAAAGGGTGGATGCAGCTGGCAAAGGATAGGGTTAATTGGCGAGACATGGGAGAGGCCTTTGCCCTGCAGTGGGTGTAGAAAGGCTGATGATGATGATGATGATGATAAAGGTCCTTGGATACCGCATGAGTGGCGTCTTGCTGAAATAGTTCCATTGCTTAAAAATCAAGGGGAGCGCTTAACTTTAGACAATATACGCCCTATTTCGTTAACATCGAACCAAGTGAAATTGGTGGAAAGGGTCCTTCTCAGCCGTGTCATGTCATTCATTTCAGAAAATGCTGTATTGAATCCATGTCAAATTGGTTTCAGGCCGGGTTGTTCAATTTGGTGTGCTCATGCTGACCTTGAGAGCCGTATTAAATTAGCTCGCAATAGAAAAGTTTGCTGCGCTTGTCACCTTGGATGTCAGTAAAGCATACGACAGCGTGGAGCACTCGACTCTATTACTAAGATTACAGGAACTCAACTTCCCAAGCTATTTTGTAGCCTGGATTTCTGTTTTTTTGGAAAATAGAGAATTTTACTGCTGCCAAAATGGTGTTTCCTCAATGAGATTTCCACAGACAAGAGGTGTTCCGCAAGGATCAGTTCTCTCACCTGTTCTTTTTAACATTTTTCTAAGCTTAATTCCATGCATTCAAAATGTGAAAACTTATGTGTACGCCGATGATATTGCATTTTTTGCATCAGCAGGTGACATTCACATTCTTTATCGAACCCTGCAAAATTACCTCAATGTTCTTGACAACTGGCTAGGAAGAATTCATCTGTCCCTTAATGTGAAGAAATGCGCATTGTTAGTATTTCCAGTTTCGGTTCCTGTTGTGGGGTTGAATTGGGGAGATAAGTACGTTCTCCCCACTCAATCGCGGCTGACACGATTCAAAGCCGCCCGAACCCCACCCCGTGATCGCGTACGCTACCGAGCGCTCGCCGACCACGGCGGGCCTTGCTCTGGGGGAACAAAGGAACGACACATTGGCTGACACAAACAGGCATTTATTGCTACAGAAACAATAACGCCAGCTAGCAACAAGGTACGCTAATGAATCAAGGACGTCCGACTCACCAGCAAGGTTCCGAGCGAATGTTCGCCCGCGCTAGGGCAAGGGATATAAACTCCGCAGGCCGGACGGGACGAGTACGGGAGCCTGTCTCCCCGTCGCTTCTTCGCCCCGTCGGCGAAGAGCGGAGCAGCGAGCGACGCGTCCGATCGCGGCGATTATCCCGGCCGAAGAGACCCCATCTCCCGCGGGCAGGCTTCAGCAGCCTCCCGCGCAGCGACGCTGGCGCCCTCTCTTGCCAGTTAATGTAACTGGCAAGGGGACGCGCTCATCCTCGGGGTACGACTGCTGCTGCACGGTGCCTCGCGGGAAAGCAAACTCAGGGGGCTGCAGGGCAGGTCCCCACATCCCCCCAACCTTAAATAGACCCACGCGCCTGAAAGTACATGCTATGGAGGAGTCTCCTGGTCTTCATGTCTTTGAGGCACGTCTTGCAGCGGAGGTCACGCCGACAGCGTCCACGCAGGCTTCCGCGGTATTCCGAAGGCGGCGTGAAGGTCTCCGCTGGGACGACTCGTATGGCCCGCGGACTACCGTGTCCGCAGGCCCGCGAATCGAAGGCCGGTGGGAAAACTGCAGGCCAGGATCCTGCAGTAGTCGCCAGGGCAGCAGCAGCCGGAGGTGACTGCTGACTGGTCTCGCCACAGCTGCCCCGGATGGATGCGGCGAACAGGATACAGGCCGCTCCGTCGCAGCAGGTGGCAGCGAGACGATGTGCACCGGTCAGCAAGCCTGGGTGGCTCCACCGGATCTGCAAAATTGTCGAAACGCTCTCGGCGTGCCTTTAACGTAGGTCACGGGAGGGGAAACGGCATCCGCAAGGGCCTCGTGGCACAATGCCTAACTTGCTAGCAAAACGTGTCGGCGGCTGTGCAAACGCAAAGTTCGAGTGAACAAAGCCCTTTCTTGAGTTGAACGAGACTGCTCAGTTCGTGCGAGGTTGCAAAAAAAACGGACGGGCAGCAAAGTGCGCCCCCTCTCAACGTCACGGTCCGGTGGTCATGTCTCTTTTAATGTGGTGCAGGCAGCTCCGAAAAGCCTCAGGCCTAACGACCACTCCGACAACGACCGTGACCACAACGAAGACCCGAAACGGGTTTTGTGCACGCAGCCGCGAGGAGACATCAGCTTTGTGGGGTGGTCCTACCCCGCTCACTGCACAAAGCAGCTTCTGAGCGGTCGGCGCCCACCGTATCGGACGGTGTCGGAGCGCCCGGTGCCGAGCTGCAATACCAGCGAGCTCGTAGCGGCACCCGTGGCCCCAGGCCACCCGGCTCCCGGAGCCGCGACTCCCAGAGTCGAAAAAGAGATAGTAGAGAAAATATGTACAGAAACTCGGACCACCCACGCGGCTTCCGTACTATCTCGCTTCGGGCTCGGCGACTCCGCGGGCGCTAGGCCTCGAACTCCCTCGATGCGGACCAAGTCATTCTCACGAAGAAACTCCAGGGGAAAAAAATGTGCTGAGCATGTCGAAAAGTTCAAACATGCTGCAGCGCAATACACCTCGCACTCAAGAAAGCATGCCGCAGGTCCTAGCGATCAAAATTCACTCTAGGCCTAGCACTTGTCAAGTCCGGACAAAGAGCGTTCCTCGAACCGAACCGACAGTCGTCCAATGTTCCAAGAGCAGGCCCCACGTTGGGCTGCCAGATGTGGGGTTGACATGGGGAGATAAGTACGTTCTCCCCACTCAATCGCGGCTGACACGATTCAAAGCCGCCCGAACCCCACCCCGTGATCGCGTACGCTACCGAGCGCTCGCCGACCACGGCGGGCCTTGCTCTGGGGGAACAAAGGAACGACACATTGGCTGACACAAACAGGCATTTATTGCTACAGAAACAATAACGCCAGCTAGCAACAAGGTACGCTAATGAATCAAGGACGTCCGACTCACCAGCAAGGTTCCGAGCGAATGTTCGCCCGCGCTAGGGCAAGGGATATAAACTCCGCAGGCCGGACGGGACGAGTACGGGAGCCTGTCTCCCCGTCGCTTCTTCGCCCCGTCGGCGAAGAGCGGAGCAGCGAGCGACGCGTCCGATCGCGGCGATTATCCCGGCCGAAGAGACCCCATCTCCCGCGGGCAGGCTTCAGCAGCCTCCCGCGCAGCGACGCTGGCGCCCTCTCTTGCCAGTTAATGTAACTGGCAAGGGGACGCGCTCATCCTCGGGGTACGACTGCTGCTGCACGGTGCCTCGCGGGAAAGCAAACTCAGGGGGCTGCAGGGCAGGTCCCCACACTGTAAACATCGGCCTGGTCTATAGAAATAACATAATACCTCAAGTTCAGACGGTGAAGTATCTCGGTGTAATATACGACTCTACTCTCTCCTGGCGGCCACACATTGAGCAAGTTTCTGCAAAAGGAGTTCGGGCCATTGGCATCCTGCGCAGGCTTTGTAGTGCTAGGTCAGACATGAGAAGGCATACGCTTCTGATGATTTATGAAATTTACGTCCGCCCAATTTTGGAGTTCGGGTGTGTTTTATTCTCAGGAGCTCCTGCCTATAAACTTCGCCCTCTTGTGCTTTTGGAGCGTGAGGCGTTGCGCCTTTGTCTGGGGCTTCCAAAATGTTTCGCCAATGCTGTTCTGCACCTTGAGGCGCGAATGCCTTCGTTATCAGCTAGGTTTCGCCTTTTAACAGTTCAAACATTTTTAAAATTGTGCGACTCACCTCTTCACGCTTCCAGTATAATATTTCTTAGTCAACCTTCCACCTTTTTTAGTGCTGCCTGGTCTCGATTTCATACTCCGCAGATATGTTACGTGCAGTCCCTCCTTGATCGCATAAATATTCATTTCACTGATGTCCGCCAAATATATAACAACTCCTCATCTGTCCAGATTGAATTCGATGACATTTTCCCATCGAATGCAAAGCTGCAGCCCTTCCCGCTTCTTCAGGGTCTATTGCAGGACCACCTAAGGTCCTTTCCCTCTCATGTTCTTATTGCTACCGATGCCTCGCAGGATCGCGAAAAGGCAGGTGTGGGAATTTTTTCACCTTCACTGGATTGGTCTTTTTCTCTCCGTCTTCCTGACTTCGCTCCAATTTTTCTGGCTGAATTATTAGCAGTAATCTTAGCCTTACGAAAATTAGAATCTACCGTTTCCCAGGTCGTGGTTATGACAGACTCTCTGTCCATTTGCTCTTCCTTATCCTCACCCACTGACTCTCGGCCATTACGCCTCTTTAAGTTCCTGATTCCGCTGCATCTATATTCGGTAAGGTTGCTTTGGGTACCAGGTCACATGGGCTTTCATTAAATGAGGTTGCAGATTCCTTAGCAAGAGCCTCTCTCAGCGGCCCAATTGTTGCTGTCCTACCATCGTGTGCATATACAGCTGCGGTGAGGTTTCGCAGCTACACAATATTTCAGGAATTTGCTGCCTCGGCTCTTACATCATCTCCCGAATATCAGCATCTTCTGCATCCTTGGAGTAGCAAAGACTGGCGCTCACGCAGACTAGAGGTCTCTTTCACGCGCTTGCGTTGCCGGGTTCCCCTTCTAAATTTCTACCTTCACAGATCTGGCCTGGCAGCTTCCCCACTGTGCCCTTTTTGTGCCGAACCTGAGACAATAGATCACTTCCTGCTGTTCTGCCGCCGCTTTTCTCATTTGAGGAAGCGTCTTTTGCAATTTTCATTTCATCAACTGTGCTTGCCTGTGTCTTCCGCGGTTGTTCTTTCCATTGGCGCTTCTTTGCTTGGACGAAGCGACAGGAGTGTGCGCTCTGCTGTGCAAAATTTTCTTCAAGAAACACAGTGACTCCCATTCTAATTTCTTTTTCCCGATCTCAGTCAGTAAGACATTGCAACATTACAGGCATTGTGTACTATTATGCACATTAAGCAATTGTCCCGTCTTCGATCTCCAAGTTAACTGGACCCCTTTCCTTCCCTCTTCCAATCTATCAGACTACATACTATTTCCACTGCTTTTCCCGTCAAAAATTTCCTGTATCCAGTAATTGACCGCCTGTGTCTTGGCCACTCCCCCGTAGTGGGTATGTGCCAGCAACGTCTGAGGCCTTCCTTCCTTCCTTAATGATGACGATGATGAAGTGACTCGTATTGGTACTGAAATGACATCATAAATAATGTCAACAAAGTCGATGTCAGCAGGTGCGTTGGGTTACTGATCGTATTAACGAAACCATTACATTCTAGTACACTATTTATTTGACGTTGCGCAGCTGACAATGTAGAGAAGTCTATGGTGAATTCGCCACCAAGAGCTAAATATAGTTTCTTTTCGGTTACCAATGTTAAAAAAGTGTCAAGAAACTAAAAATATTCGAAACGCTTGGGGGCGGGGCAGAACCGAAAAGATGTTCAGCGCACACTTTAGGGAAGTATTTGAAAATCTTCACATGGGGGGGAGGATTTGATGTAACCAGGAATTTCTAAGCAGCTAAGGGATTCACCTAGCAGCTATCATTACTACACCCCCTTTTTTATTGCGTCGGTTTAGCGTACGTGAGTTCTACTGCGTCACCACGTCTCGGTTAGTCTGGAGTGGCCTTAACGCGCTATGGCCTTAACCTGACCGATGATGGTGATGAAGCCCGTTTATGGAAATTGGCCAGCCCTGTTTATATGTAGCGCCGTAGCGACCGTCTATCGAGTTTGTTACTTCTGGGCGCTTGGCTCTTTCGTCGACACTGGCGGGCCACTAGCGCAAGCACTGATCTCGGACTTTGTTGCCAACGCAGGCCTCGGGCGTCGGCGGCGGCCGAACGTCTTTGGAGTCCCTCCACTGTCAAGAGTGCGGAGAAGGCGGCGCCCAGGCTCGAGGAACACCGCTGCAGGATGCTCAGGTACGGGGGCTTTGCTGCGGATTGGGTTTGACAGCTCAGATCTCCTCGAAGCGACGTGTGCGGGCTACTGCTGGTGACCTGGAGGGCGCGATTCGCTTCACACGACGGTAAACCGAACAGCACTTGTATGAATCGAGGTCCACGCTGGCGGCCGCACACCAACGTCATCTTAAATGTGCGTCGTGCCCAAGCTAATGTCTGCCGAGAACCGCTCACGAAACCACTGGTATCAAGAAAATTGAACATGCCTAGAGGCGCACAGAGGCAGCTAAGGGGCTGAAGTCAGGTGTACGTAAAACGACATCAGGAGAGCTAGGCTACTGTAAGCTTAATTGGGCAGTTAAAGCAGATGAGCAGTTTTACTCGGATATGCATTGCAGACGAGATAACCGAGACGGAACTGGCTGAATATCTGACGCGGTGAAAATAGAGAATACTGTTATAAAGTGTGGAAATATGGCGGGACAAAGCCTTCCGCCCATGACCGCCCACCCACTCCGCAGATGCAGCGTTCCCGCTCGCTAACCGCGGATGGGGTTCGTGCTCCAGGGAAAAAGGGAAGGGACGACACAGCGTTAACACTCATATGCTATTTATTACAGTTGCAATCAATACACACAGCGGGCCAGCTAGCTACAAAACATCAACGAGGCATTCCTCGGAAATAGAAGGCTACGTAAGAAGGACTTCCGACATACCGGCTGGGGCGGGGGCGCGACTTCGGAAGCATCGGCGGCGAACGTTTGTATGCGCCGATAATGGCGGCCGGGTTTTCCCGTGCGCGCCGCAATCTTGCGGCAAAGCCATCCCCTAGCATTTGCTGGGGAAGGCGACCAGAGCGCGCGTTTGCTGCGCTCGCTTCGCTGCCTGGAACCAGAAGTCCAGCGGCAAGGCACAACGAATCCCCATGCGCCTGTCGCGGAAGGTGACGGGAGCGTGCCGCTCCAACCGCTCGTAACGCTGGCCGGATCCCGGAGACAGGGTTGCCAGGTCCAAAAAAAGAAAAGTCGCCACAGAAACGGTAAAAGTAGCCAGAAAGTAGCCAACCAGAGACAGAGAAATAAAAAGTACCCAAAAAGTAGCCACGGGGCAGTTAAATAGCACAAAAAGACAACTAAAAGCATTATTCGTTTAATGCTCACTTTATTTCAACGCTCGTGAAGAAACAAACGCCAGATGCGTCTTATAACAACTAAATCATGTAGAAAAGCTTTCTGAAAAATCGGCTATTTAGCACTGCGATAAATGACTAGATAAACGCACATTTTTATCAAAAACTTCTGTGCGATGACTAGAAAATTATGTATATAAAAATGTAAGCGTGAAATGTCAACGGAGTTGAACGTCCCAAAAAATGACTACAAAAGAGAACACGACGAAACTGCAACCACTCGGGCAACTCAGATGCGATGTTCACGCCTGCCGTAAATAGTTGAGTTCACCTTCTCAATCATTGCTTGTGGAATAGGGAATCCCGAACTTGTGACATTCCTCAACTGTAGGCCAAACTTTATCCTCAAAATGGATACAAGAAGTTCATCGGACATTCTGTTTCTCAGTTCGGTCTTGGTCAATGCGACGGTTGAGAATACTCGCTCCGTGTCGGCGTTCGATATAGGCAAAACAAGCACCTTCATGGCTCCATTTGCAAGATGTTCCATGGGATTGGCGATAGATGGATCTCTGTACTTGTAAACTTTGGTCCAGAAATCAAGGGTGATTGCTTCAGAGCTAATGCCTTCCACTTGCTTCAAGTACCTCAACTCTCGTTCAAGCTTTGGGAACAACCAAATGTGTCAAGTGGCAATCCTTTGAGCGCTTTCATGCCATACGGCCCTAGAACGGACTGCGGACTGATGGCTCGCAATTTTTGTAGCAGAGAGGTAGCATTTGGCAGGCGTTTTTGAAGGTCACATATGCACAGTCGGAGAAAAGAAAAGCACCGGTGCTTCACAGCATCTTTCTCCTCAGCACTCAAGTTTGATTCTTGAAGGAATTCGGCAAATGTTAGTCCTAGGTCGGCGTCTTCAATGTTTAAAAAGATGGACTCAAGGTTTTCAACGTCGAGGTTGAGCAGGCTGTTGCTATCGTGTTGCCGCAGCATGTATGGCTTGACGATTGTCATCAACAGGCTCCTAAAAAGCTTTTCCAGTTCCTCAAACAAGCCGAGGGGGACAACGTTTTGTCCTTGAAAAAGTTTGTTTACTCGCCGGATGTCGGCTGGAATCGGATGCAGGAACACTAGGTACGCGCGGTTTTTTGCATCCAAGTACATCTCCTTTAAAAGCCGTACGTTGTAGGCTCTGTCCACCACAGTGGTGAAATGGTTCTTTAGTGTGTCGAACTGAGAAAGTATGCGCTCAATGCAGTCAGCGATGGCAAGCCAGCGTGTCCCTGACGGAGAATCTTCAAGGGTTCTTCATTGCCAGTCGCTGTAGCATCGCGGTAGAGATTTCTGTAGGCTGCCTGCCGCGTGCTACTATGTGCAAAATAATTGTGGGTCTCTTTGACCATGAAAATCACATTAGAAGGCATTGCTTCCACAGCTTTGGCGGCTACAAGGTCAAGGGAGTGACAAATGCACTTGACAAGTGTTAGCGATGGGTTCTCGCTTTCCATTTTTTTCCACACGGAATTGTGTCGACCACACATGGCACTCGCTCCATCGGTCGCCAACCCAACACAATCACTTAAGTGCAAGGAATGGTCATCGAGAACGTTTTTTACTGTTTCGTAGAGCGACTCTGCCCGTCCATCCTCTGTTTCTTTCAGGTCGAGAAATGTAGTTGTCGCTGCATTGGCTATTGCGCTGCAATAGCGGACTGATATGCACACAAGCTTTTTTACTGACACATCAGTTGCCTCATCAACCAGTATTGAAAATGGCTTACTGGCAAGGTCACGATTTAAGGTTTCTTCAAAATTCGGTCCGATGACGTTGATAATCAGTGCTGTACACTTTGTTCTATGCAATTGAACATTGTGTCGCAGCTCGCATTGTAGGATATCAGAGAGTTCATTGACGCAATTTATAGGCATGTGACAAGCCGTGAACAGAGCTATCTTGAGTGTGCATCGCTTCTGCTCCTCATCAGCTATTACAGCAGGAGGTGCCAGGACATCGCGAAGGCGCTGTTGGTTCGGCGGAGCAACGAAACTCCGGTGCTTCTTTGTTTCGGCGTGCTTGACGAGGTCCGCATAGTGAGCTCGCACTGCACAGCATCAGTATTTGCATCTGACCAAGCACTGATAGCGCTCAGCAGGAGCGATCCAGTCTGAAAAAAAAAAACATTGAAAACGTAAGCTTTCTTTTCATACAAATAAGTCATTTCCCTAAAAGATATTGGTGTCATCAGCTGAGCCGCACTGCCTCCGTGCTGGTGCTTAGGAAGTGACGTCAAATACTACACGAGTGGCACGTCCACTTGAACCTCAGCCGAACGTGCGAAACATACGCAGAGAGCCGTTGCTCTTTCTGCCCTCTGTTCACCGTTGCCTCCGAGACTCTCGAAGATCTCAGAGGCCATTCTTACGAGCGGCCGACAAACGACTGCAGTCAGCAATTTGTACAGTTAGGAACAACCTCTTCAGTAACAGCACGCAGGACCGGCGTTCATGGCGACGGTGGGCAATGCGGCAACCACGACCATGCTCATGAAATACTGCGATTGGTCTTGAGCAGGTTTGTAAGACACAACACCACGGCGTTAAGCTTGCCTGTTTCGATGCATACGCTTTAGAGCAGCTAGAGTAACTTCCGAAAATATCTGCCGACGATTCTCAATCTAATCTCAGCTCCCTACATTGTCACTGTATCGATATATCTTTTAACCTATGCTCACGTTGACAAAAAGTACGATGTCATTAGTGCACGCATGCCAGATGAACCGCATTTGGTGTTCGCCGCACTAAAAATGACAAACCTTTAATTTTTTTCATACGGTCAAGGCACAGAGCTCGCCGGCCGTTCGCTGCGTGATTGCAGCGCGAATAAATGCATTGCAGCCGCTACAGTATTCAACATTTCTTTAGAAGACGCCCACTTGTGAAGCTTCGTCTGTTTTTTCCTCTTCGTCGATGCTTCCTATCGGCCACTGTGTAGTGAAATTGTCTGCGCCAACAGCGTCGTCTTCCCTCGACGTCTGCTAGCGCGCGCTGCACGACGTGATTGCACCGCGCTCCACCGTCGGTCTCCACGGTGGCGCGCACTCGTGTCGTGCTCGTCCCAGCTGAACGTACGGCACGGCACGGACGGCACGGCATGAGTGGCTTCCAGCCGAACGTGGGGCACCGCACGAGTGCGTGGAAAACTCCACGAGTGCCGTCAGCCGTAGACACCATATGTTCTTGCTCGACCATAAACTGAACTAAATTATATTGGCGTTGGTTCAGTAACTTTTACAAGCATTTTGCTGAAAAATTATGAAACACAATCGAAGATTTTAAAACATCTAAAGTGCTTTGAAAATTTGCAGCCTAAAAAATTCACTTCTTTTGTTGCAAAAGTGCACTCTTACCTTTCAGCTTTGGGTCATCCTGCCATTGCTTTCGGAATATCCGCTTTGAACAAGCATCCTTCCCCATTTTGCTGTTGCCTGTCAAGGTTGCTTCCCACGACGATTCGACAAACAGAATCGCCTAATCTGTCAACGGAATGTGAGCATGCCTAATTGGCCGTATTACACCTGCACCGTTGATATTTACATTCTGTCTTTCTATAACAAGGAACACGCCGAACAGCATGTAAATGGATTATTTGGATTAGGCAAAAGTTTTGCGAAAGTAGTCAGAAAGTACAAGTAGCCAACCTAAAATTTTCGTCGCCAGGAGGCTCAGAAAGTAGCCAATTTGGCGTAAAGTAGCCAAATCTGGCAACCCTGCCCGGAGAGACACACACCGGTGCCGCAGAATTCCGCGTACCTACGAGGTGGCGCTCCCGTCGCCGTTTCCTTCCCTCATGAGGGAGACTTCCCTCCTCGCCCAGCCGGGGGCTGTCCGTCCCGACGGCCGACGATGAAGATGGGCAGCATCGAAATGGAGGGGGGAAACAGGTTCTCCACAAAAGTAATCAAAGTAGTCCAGCAAGGAAACATGGCAGATCATAATCAGAAGCGTGCAAGTGGTGAAAGAACAGCCGAGATATTGTGCTAGGAAAGTGTGTCAGACCGCAAGAACTGAAGGCTACCAAAAGCGTGGATGAATACAAAAGAACGTGATTTTGATCCAATGGAATGACGACTTAAAAATTTTAGAAAATTACAGACAGATTAGCTTGCTGACCGTTCCTTACAAGGTATTGATTGTTGCTTTCGAGATCATAATAAAAGCGGTATTATATTCAGGGATATATATTTCAGGAGGTTCTCCGGTACAGTCTACAGAGTACCGTGTTAATTCCCTGGGTCAGTGTGTGCGAAAGTGGCCAGAATGCCCCGTTTTTCTTTTTAGTGCGAAAGAAAACGTATTGAGATAGTTATAAACATCAGCAGATGTCGAGGTGACTTGTAAACAGAAGGAATTAATTAAAAGGGTGATAAAAATGCGTTGACAAATTGCGCAGCGGCCAAAGTACCCTTCTTAAGAGGTGATGCAAAACGAGTCAGAAAAGGCATGAAAAAACCTGACACAGTACATACGCTGTTTGAAGTCTAGAGTCTGACGGAAACCCGTCTGGTAGGGATGGTAGATGACGCAAGTAGAAGGCGGCGACCAAAACAAAGGATGGGATGACGTTTCGACTCCCCGACGGGAGCCTTGTTCACAATGAGGCATAACGTAGCTTCGTCGTTTATTTATACACAGCGCATGAGCGAACCCAGGCACCTGACGTAGAATGGGGGAAGGTTTCCGTCATTTCGATTAAGCGTGTGCCCTGTCGTCCGAGTAAGACAGCGATTCCAGATAGAGCCGTGACTCCTTGCCCCTTTCTTTTGCGATAACACGTGCCTCTGCCCAGTTTATGTTGTGTGCGGCGGACACCGAGTGCTCGGCAGGCGCATTTTGAACTGCGCACCGGTTTCTGACATCACTCTGGTGATCACGTATTCTTTGCTCAAGGTCACCCGACTCGCCGATATACACAGACGGGCTCCCGCGGGGGAGCCGAAACGTCATCCCATCCTTTCTTTTGGTCGGCGCCTTCTACTTTCGTCTCTACGCTGTTATTCTCTGCACAGTTGTAAGATTTTCTGAGACGGTCGGGCGGCGTAAAAAGAACTATAACCCAAAGTTAAAGCCGAAGGCGTGCGTTAGTGACGTCCCATTTTCTGATGACCCTGTGCTGTTAATTAACTAAGCGGAAGGTCTCAAGTACTTGACTGAGGGCAGAGACAAGCTGACCACATCGTTGGGCTGAAAACATGTTATTAAAAGAAAACTAAGTTTAAGCTTTTTCGAAAGCGGACCGCAGTTTACGATAGGTGCTGACGCGGCTGAAGATGTAAGCTGGCACATCTGCCCAGGTTATGCAGTTTTTATTATGCTATCGCAGGCCAAAATCAACCAAAGTCACCGTAGGTTGGCGCAATCAAAAACATGTAGTCAGCAAAGCGACAATGATGTGGGTTCCATTAGGCAGCTGTTCTCAGGTTACGAACAGCGCGCAGAAGACAATAATGTATAGTAGTTCTATCTTTCCAGTATTCCAAGGACAAACTCGTCGGGTAACGAAAAAGCTTGAACTTAAAGTGGCCACCGCAGAGGGATACGGAAAAGCAAATGAAACGCGCAGAGATAACTAGAAGGATAAGAATGGGGTGGAGCGCATATGGCAAATTCTCGCAGATCATGAGTGGCAGTTTACCAATTTCCCTCAAGAGGAAAGTGTACAACAGCATAATCTTACCGGTACTCACCTACGGGGCAGAAACGTGGAGGCTAACGAAAAGAGTTCAGCTTAAGTTAAGGACAACGCAGCGAGCCATGGAAAGAAAAATTATAGGTGTAACGTTAAGAGATCGGAAGCGGGCAGAGTGGGTGAGGGAACAAACACGGGTTAATGACATCCTAGTCGAAATCAAGAGAAAGAAATGGGCTTGGGCAGGGCACGTAATGCGAAGGCAAGATAACCGCTGGTCTTTAAGGGTAACGGAGTGGGTTCCAAGAGAAAGTAAGCGTAGCAGGGGGCGGCAGAAGGTTAGGTGGGCGGATGAGATTAAGAAGTTTGCAGGCAAAGGGTGGATGCAGCTGGCAAAGGATAGGGTTAATTGGAGAGACATGGGAGAGGCCTTTGCCCTGCAGTGGGTGTAGTAAGGCTGATGATGATGATGATGATGATGATGATGATCAGCAGAAATGGCGATGGAATGGGAAAAGCAAATAATCGATGTTCGCTAGAGCGACAGAGTGGAATTCGAAAAGTAATGTTATGCAGCCCGCCATCTGGAATAGGACCTTATTCTTTAATGCACGTGACCAGATTAATTCTGAAGAAGCCGAGCCACTAAGCCCATCTTACTAGAGTTCTGCGTGCAACTAAGGTGTGTGCTTTAGGCGAGCAGAAGGCAGTGCGTGAACTGGTTGCAGTGGCTTCCTTAGCGGCGTAGAATTCCTTGGAAGGAACTTGTTCCAAAATTTTTGTCTTCTTCAACTCCCTCCCCCCCCCCCTCAGGCGAGGCCTCCCTGTTGAACCTCAAAACGGTCCCGGTTTCTGCGAGTGTGACCACACCATTTAGGAAGCCATGGGTTTCGCCCGACTGGTTACGCAACAGGAAGATTGATGCATGGACCTCGACCAGGAGCACTGCTGGAAGGTGGGAGGACGAAAGGCGTTGCTTCATGTGCCAGGATGGACCAGGAAGACCCACAGCTTATGTCAAGCTCTCTATACAATGTTTTAGTGTCGTGACCTTTTGTTATCAGACCAGCTGTCTGTTGCCCATTAAAGCGAATCATTACTTGCTATAATGAATCAGCCCTTCTACCCTTTTAAGCGTCCTCCAAGAAAATATTGTAACGTGAAGACGTCTATCACAAACAGTGAATACATTTAGAGGGAAAGCACACAGCGCGGCGCCGCCGAACAACCGGGCAAGCGAGGCACAGCTCCACCAGCGTACTTCGTTCTCTTCGCTTTCCACGCACGAGCTGAGCATATCGTTCACGTCTGCTGCCGTAACATAACTCCTGGTGTCAGAAGCACCGGGACGGTGCTAATTGCAGGATGCAGCAGGCGCGTGCGTAGGTAGCCTAACGGAGCACTCGATAAGGGCCACTGTATTGATGGAGTAGTTTCTCAGAGAGACCGTCACGACGTGAAGGGATCCAAAGGAGGACGAGTGAGCTCAGTGATAGTGAACTCGGCGATGCCGACGGTCGTAAACGGATTTCTGGTATGTCAGGGCGGTGGCGAGCCGGCGGCGGGCGATGTGGCAATGTGCATGCACCCTGGTTGAGTGAGTAGAAGTCGGTAGCAATGTATTCAAGAGCAGGGCAGGATGCCGACAAAACACAAGGAAGAAAGGCGACTAGCCGGTGATGTCATGCCGCGGCGTAGAGCAACGCAATGTCCCAATCACGGTAGTCGGGTGATTTTGACATAGATAGCACGTCAGCCAGGGTCTTGTTCATTCCGCTCGGTAAGACCATTCGTCTGGGGATGGTTGGCTGTTGTGAACTTAAGCTGCGTACGTAGCACAAGACAGGAGAACTTTCTGACGGGCTAGTTTGTACATCTCTATTAAACAGCGTGTGCTAACAGGACGTACACAGGAAACTTGGAGACAGAGGAATGAAGCGCAACCCGTAGTAGAAGATATATGCTGCAGTAGAACTTTCTGACGGGCTAGTTTGTACATCTCTATTAAACAGCGTGCGCTAACAGGACGTACACAGGAAACTTGGAGACAGAGGAAAGAAGCGCAACCCGTAGTAGAAGATATATGCTGCAGTAGAACTTTCTGACGAGCTAGTTGGTACGTCTCTATTAAACAGCGTGCGCTAACAGGACGTACACAGGAAACTTGGAGACAGAGGAAAGAAGCACAACCCGTAGTAGAAGATACATGCTGCAGTAGAACTTTCTGACGGGCTAGTTGGTACATCTCTATTAAACAACGTGCGCTAACAGGACATACACAGGAAACTTGGAGACAGAGGAAAGAAGCGCAACCCGTAGTAGAAGATATATGCTGCAGTAGAACTTTCTGACAGGCTAGTGGGTACATCTCTATCAAACAGCGTGCGCTAACAGGACGTACACAGGAAACTTGGAGACGGAGGAAAGAAGCGCAACCCGTAGTAGAAGATATACGCTGCAGTAGAACTTTCTGACGGGCTAGTTGGTACATCTCTATTAAACAGCGCGCGCTAACAGGACGTACACAGGAAACTTGGAGACGGAGGAAAGAAGCGCAACCCGTAGTAGAAGATATATGCTGCAGTAGAACTTTCTGACGAGCTAGTTGGTACGTCTCTATTAAACAGCGTGCGCTAACAGGACGTACACAGGAAACTTGGAGACAGAGGAAAGAAGCGCAACCCGTAGTAGAAGATATATGCTGCAGTAGAACTTTTTGACGAGCTAGTTGGTACGTCTCTATTAAACAGCGTGCGCTAACAGGACGTACACAGGAAACTTGGAGACAGAGGAAAGAAGCGCAACCCGTAGTAGAAGATACATGCTGCAGTAGAACTTTCTGACGGGCTAGTTGGTACATCTCTATTAAAGAACGTGCGCTAACAGGACATACACAGGAAACTTGGAGACAGAGGAAAGAAGCGGAACCCGTAGTAGAAGATATATGCTGCAGTAGAACTTTCTGACGGGCTAGTTGGTACATCTCTATTAAACAGCGTGCGCTAACAGGACGTACACAGGAAACTTGGAGACAGAGGAAAGAAGCGCAACCCGTAGTAGAAGATACATGCTGCAGTAGAACTTTCTGACGGGCTAGTTGGTACATCTCTATTAAACAACGTGCGCTAACAGGACATACACAGGAAACTTGGAGACAGAGGAAAGAAGCGCAACCCGTAGTAGAAGATATATGCTGCAGTAGAACTTTCTGACGGGCTAGTTGGTACATCTCTATTAAAGAACGTGCGCTAACAGGACATACACAGGAAACTTGGAGACAGAGGAAAGAAGCGGAACCCGTAGTAGAAGATATATGCTGCAGTAGAACTTTCTGATGGGCTAGTTGGTACATCTCTATTAAACAGCGTGCGCTAACAGGACGTACACAGGAAACTTGGAGACAGAGGAAAGAAGCGCAACCCGTAGTAGAAGATACATGCTGCAGTAGAACTTTCTGACGGGCTAGTTGGTACATCTCTATTAAACAACGTCCGCTAACAGGACGTACACAGGAAACTTGGAGACAGAGGAAAGAAGCGCAACCCGTAGTAGAAGATATATGCTGCAGTAGAACTTCCTGACGGGCTAGTTGGTACATCTCTATTAAACAGCGTGCGCTAACAGGACGTACTCAGGAAACTTGGAGACAGAGGAAAGAAGCGCAACCCGTAGTAGAAGATATATGCTGCAGTAGAACTTTTTGACGAGCTAGTTGGTACGTCTCTATTAAACAGCGTGCGCTAACAGGACGTACACAGGAAACTTGGAGACAGAGGAAAGAAGCGCAACCCGTAGTAGAAGATACATGCTGCAGTAGAACTTTCTGACGGGCTAGTTGGTACATCTCTATTAAAGAACGTGCGCTAACAGGACATACACAGGAAACTTGGAGACAGAGCAAAGAAGCGGAACCCGTAGTAGAAGATATATGCTGCAGTAGAACTTTCTGACGGGCTAGTTGGTACATCTCTATTAAACAGCGTGCGCTAACAGGACGTACACAGGAAACTTGGAGACAGAGGAAAGAAGCGCAACCCGTAGTAGAAGATACATGCTGCAGTAGAACTTTCTGACGGGCTAGTTGGTACATCTCTATTAAACAACGTGCGCTAACAGGACATACACAGGAAACTTGGAGACAGAGGAAAGAAGCGCAACCCGTAGTAGAAGATATATGCTGCAGTAGAACTTTCTGACGGGCTAGTTGGTACATCTCTATTAAAGAACGTGCGCTAACAGGACATACACAGGAAACTTGGAGACCGAGGAAAGAAGCGGAACCCGTAGTAGAAGATATATGCTGCAGTAGAACTTTCTGACGGGCTAGTTGGTACATCTCTATTAAACAGCGTGCGCTAACAGGACGTACACAGGAAACTTGGAGACAGAGGAAAGAAGCGCAACCCGTAGTAGAAGATACATGCTGCAGTAGAACTTTCTGACGGGCTAGTTGGTACATCTCTATTAAAGAACGTGCGCTAACAGGACATACACAGGAAACTTGGAGACAGAGGAAAGAAGCGGAACCCGTAGTAGAAGATATATGCTGCAGTAGAACTTTCTGACGAGCTAGTTGGTACATCTCTATTAAACAGCGTGCGCTAACAGGACGTACACAGGAAACTTGGAGACAGAGGAAAGAAGCGCAACCCGTAGTAGAAGATACATGCTGCAGTAGAACTTTCTGACGGGCTAGTTGGTACATCTCTATTAAACAGCGCGCGCTAACAGGACGTACTCAGGAAACTTGGAGACAGAGGAAAGAAGCGCAACCCGTAGTAGAAGATGTATGCTGCAGTAGAACTTTCTGACGGGCTAGTTGGTACATCTCTATTAAACAGCGCGCGCTAACAGGACGTACTCAGGAAACTTGGAGACAGAGGAAAGAAGCGCAACCCGTAGTAGAAGATGTATGCTGCAGTAGAACTTTCTGACGAGCTAGTTGGTACATCTCTATTAAACAGCGTGCGCTAACAGGACGTACACAGGAAACTTGGAGACAGAGGAAAGAAGCGCAACCCGTAGTAGAAGATACATGCTGCAGTAGAACTTTCTGACGGGCTAGTTGGTACATCTCTATTAAACAACGTGCGCTAACAGGACGTACACAGGAAACTTGGAGACAGAGGAAAGAAGCGCAACCCGTAGTAGAAGATATATGCTGCAATAGAACTTTCTGACAGGCTAGTGGGTACATCTCTATTAAACAGCGTGCGCTAACAGGACGTACACAGGAAACTTGGAGACGGAGGAAAGAAGCGCAACCCGTAGTAGAAGATCTATGCTGCAGTAGAACTTTCTGACGGGCTAGTTGGTACATCTCTATTAAACAACGTCCGCTAACAGGACGTACACAGGAAACTTGGAGACAGAGGAAAGAAGCGCAACCCGTAGTAGAAGATATATGCTGCAGTAGAACTTCCTGACGGGCTAGTTGGTACATCTCTATTAAACAGCGTGCGCTAACAGGAAGTACACAGGAAACTTGGAGACAGAAGAAAGAAGCGCAACCCGTAGTAGAAGATATATGCTGCAGTAGAAATTTCTGACGGGCTAGTTGGTACATCTCTATTAAACAACGTGCGCTAACAGGACGTACACAGGAAACTTGGAGACAGAGGAAAGAAGCGCAACCCGTAGTAGAAGATATATGCTGCAGTAGAACTTTCTGACGGGCTAGTTGGTACATCTCTATTAAACAGCGTGCGCTAACAGGACGTTCACAGGAAACTTGGAGACAGAGGAAAGAAGCGCAACCCGTAGTAGAAGATATATGCTACAGTAGAACTTTCTGACGGGCTAGTTGGTACATCTCTATTAAACAACGTGCGCTAACAGGACGTACACCGGAAACTTGGAGACAGAGGAAAGAAGCGCAACCCGTAGTAGAAGATATATGCTGCAGTAGAACTTTCTGACGGGCTAGTTGGTACATCTCTATTAAACAGCGTGCGCTAACAGGACGTACACAGGAAACTTGGAGACAGAGGAAAGAAGCGCTACCCGTAGTAGAAGATATATGCTGCAGTAGAACTTTCTGACGGGCTAGTTGGTACATCTCTATTAAACAGCGTGCGCTAACAGGACGTACACAGGAAACTTGGAGACAGAGGAAAGAAGCACAACCCGTAGTAGAAGATATATGCTGCAGTAGAACTTTCTGACGGGCTAGTTGGTACATCTCTATTAAACAACGTGCGCTAACAGGACGTACACAGGAAACTTGGAGACAGAGGAAAGAAGCGCTACCCGTAGTAGAAGATATATGCTGCAGTAGAACTTTCCGACGGGCTAGTTGGTACATATCTTTTAAACAACGTGTGCTAACAGGACGTGCACAGGAAACTTGGAGACAGAGGGAAGAAGCGCAACCCGTAGTAGAAGATATATGCTGCAGTAGAACTTTCTGATGGGCTAGTTGGTACATCTCTATTAAACAGCGTGCGCTAACAGGACGTACACAGGAAACTTGGAGACAGAGGAAAGAAGCGCTACCCGTAGAAGATATATGCTACAGTAGAACTTTCTGACTGGCTAGTTGGTACATCTCTATTAAACAACGTGCGCTAACAGGACGTACACAGGAAACTTGGAAACAGAGGAAAGAAGCGCAACCCGTAGTAGAAGATATATGCTACAGTAGAACTTTCTGACGGGCTAGTTGGTACATCTCTATTAAACAACGTGCGCTAACAGGACGTACACAGGAAACTTGGAAACAGAGGAAAGAAGCGCAACCCCTAGTAGAAGCTATATGCTGCAGTAGAACTCTCTGACGGGCTAGTTGGTACATCTCTATTAAACAACGTGCGCTAACAGGACGTAGGAAACTTGGAGACAGAGGAAAGAAGCGCAACCCGTAGTAGAAGATATATGCTGCAGTAGAACTTTCTGACGGGCTAGTTGGTACATCTCTATTAAACAACGTGCGCTAACAGGACGTACACAGGAAACTTGGAGATAGAGGAAAGAAGCGCAACCCGTAGAAGATATATGCTGCAGTAGAACTTTCTGATGGGCTAGTTGGTACATCTCTATTAAACAGCGTGCGCTAACAGGACGTACACAGGAAACTTGGAGACAGAGGAAAGAAGCGCAACCCGTAGTAGAAGATATATGCTACAGTAGAACTATCTGACGGGCTAGTTGGTACATCTCTATTAAACAACGTGCGCTAACAGGACGTACACAGGAAACTTGGAAACAGAGGAAAGAAGCGCAACCCGTAGTAGAAGATATATGCTGCAGTAGAACTTTCTGACGGGCTAGTTGGTACATCTCTATTAAACAACGTGCGCTAACAGGACGTACACAGGAAACTTGGAAACAGAGGAAAGAAGCGCAACCCGTAGTAGAAGATATATGCTGCAGTAGAACTTTCTGACGGGCTATTTTGTACATCTCTATTAAACAGCGTGCGCTAACAGGACGTACACGGGAAACTTGGAGACAGAGGAAAGAAGCGCAACCCGTAGTAGAAGATATATGCTGCTTCTTTCCTCTGTCTCCAAGTTTCCTGTATACGTCCTGTTAGCGCACGCTGTTTAATAAAGACAGGAGGATGTCGTTTACTACTTGGGACAAGCAATTAGCTGTGGTTTAGCTGCTGTTGTACCTGGTTAGAGAGCGAAAGCTATGATTTATCGCGCCACTAGATGCGGCGTAGCGTCTGTGACCTTGAGTGCGTTCCGGACAACTCAGAGCACCGCAGCTCGTCGAAGCGTCTGCGTCTTCATTCCCATCGATGTCGCTCGATCATGAACGCCCCAGTGCATAAGTCGAAGAGATTTTTCTTTGGCGAGTGTATGTTTCTTGTGCTTCCAAGTCGAAGACACATTTCTAAGATATCTCTGGACGGACGGACGGACGGACGGACGGACGGACGGACGGACGGACGGCCGGATCAATGGATGGACGGACGGACGGATGGACGGACGGACGGATGGATGGATGGATGGACGGACGGACGGACGGACGGATGGATGGATGGATGGATGGATGGATGGATGGATGGATGGATGGATGGATGGACGGACGGACGGACGGACGGACGGACGGATGGATGGATGGATGGATGGATGGATGGATGGATGGATGGATGGATGGATGGATGGATGGATGGACGGACGGATGGATGGACGGACTGATGGATGGATGGATGGATGGATGGATGGACGGACGGACGGACGGATGGATGGATGGACGGACGGACGGACGGATGGATGGACAGATGGATGGATGGATGGATGGACGGATGAATGGATGCTTGGACGGATGGACGGATGGATGGACGGACAGACGGATGGATGGATGGATGGACGGATGGATGGGCGCCGACGGTGGCGGCACCTTGGCCAGGGGATGCTAGCAGACGCTGCCAACGATCGTGCTTTGGCGCGCAGCAGACCGTGCGCCCGAATGAATTTTGTGTTGCGTTTTTTGCCTTGGCTTCGGTCGAAATGATATGATGACATGGAAGATAAAAAAAAACGGCCGTGGCTTAGCTTGGTTAAGCCTGGTGATTGCGAAGCAATAGTGTGTTATTCTCGGATCAGCTGGTAGTATGGCTGGTGGTAGTCTTGGGTTATGCTAGTGGTACGGCTTACAGTGAATCATCTAAGAGGAAGTCATCCGTCGAATCCGTGTATGCCGACAAACATTTCCCTCACCAGCGTGCCCATTACAAAATCTTCCAGTATCGATTGGCCGACGGTGCGGTAACACTCCATTTTCTCCGCGTCGTAAGATATGCCCACTCGGTGCTTGCAGTAGCGTTCGTTAAAGTACGGTAGCGTTACGCCGTAATGAATGTTGGGGTTATTGTCCCCGTCCAAAATGCGATACAGTTTGTTGTACGTTTCCTCGTCGTCTTCACGATGCATTAGCGGTAGCTTGTGTGTTTCGGCCACGTTGTGGATGGCCAAGTTGTCTGCATAACACCCCCATCGTCCGTCGGTCATCTTAAGTTTGCCCCACTTGTGCATCTGCGTGTCCGGCGTGTCGCTGGTTGCCCCAGGGTCCGGCGGTAGACCCATCTTGCGTCTTACAATGTCGTTCTTGTAGCGCGGTACGCAATCGTACGCGTCGCCTATAGAGACCTCGTCCAGGTAGCAAAACGCGTTTTTTATTGCTTTTGTTGAACATGGTTCGAGTAGACCGCTTTATGGGGTTGGGCGGCGTCTTTGACGGACCGGCGAGACGACGGTATGGCTCAAACGGCGTGCACGACGTGGCTTCACACCCACTTTTCGTGAACACGAATCGACCGTTGCTACACGTCAAACCGTCCGGGCACGGGTAGCCCGCATAGCCGAACGGGTTGTTAGTAAAGCGTCTGTTGAATTCACGCGTTGCCGTCTCAAACTCCTTTACTCTTCTCGCATGTTCTTCACGTCGTTCTACTGCAATGTGTACTTCGGGTTGAGTCGGGCCAGCCTTGGTGAAAGATTTCTCCTGTCTTTTCTTCGAACGCTCTTGTCTCTGCTGGGGTGTTTCTTCTGCTGCTGGAAAATTGCAGCGCATCAGTAACAAATACGAGACGAGAAGGACGCAAACACAAACGCTGACTAACAACTGTGTTTTATTGCTCTGAGCCAGCCTATATAAGAACTAGGTACAAAACAACAAAACAGAAACCAACACATCACCTCACGCATTCGTGGCACGATTATCGGAATTGTCTCCCGTTCCTCCAATCTTTCGTCCTATCATTGGCGTTCAGAAATGACATTTCTTTTTCACTAAGGCACACAGAGGGGTTGCTGACACACTTATCTGCGCATTTTGATATCGCCAGAGCTTCTGCTATCAACCTCGTGGTGGTGTCCCGACACTTACAAAGAATAACTGTGCTTTCAAGGGCAGGGGTGCAGCCTTTGCACTGGCTACAGTGTAAGGCGAGTTCCCCTGAGTTTGGGTCCCTTAGGTTCCTTTTGTGCTCTTGTAGCCTTGTGTTCAGACTGGAAACAGCACAAGACTACAAGGTTACAAGGCTACAAGAGCACAAAAGGAACCTAAGGGACCCAAACTCAGGGGAACTCGCCTTACACTGTAGCCAGTGCAAAGGCTGCACCCCTGCCCTTGAAAGCACAGTTATTCTTCGTAAGTGTCGGGACACCACCACGAGGTTGATAGCAGAAGCTCTGGCGATATCAAAATGCGCAGATAAGTGTGTCAGCAACCCCTCTGTGTGCCTTAGTGAAAAAGAAATGTCATTTCTGAAAGCCAATGATAGGACGAAAGATTGGAGGAACGGGAGACAATTCCGATAATCGTGCCACGAATGCGTGAGGTGATGTGTTGGTTTCTGTTTTGTTGTTTTGTACCTAGTTCTTATATAGGCTGGCTCAGAGCAATAAAACACAGTTGTTAGTCAGCGCTTGTGTTTGCGTCCTTCTCGTCCCGTATTTGTTACTGCTGCGCTGCAATTTTCCAGTATGCAGAACCAACTAGCCAGTCACTGTGTTTTAAGCAAATTTGTTTCTTCTGCACGCTGTTTTCTTCCCTTTTCGTTTTCCTTCTCTCGAAACGCACGTTCCTTCTCGAGCCGCTGTTCCGGGGTTTCTTGGACGCGCCTCTGCCGTTTAGTCGCGTTCTGAATTAGTAGAAGGAGACTCACTGTCGGGCAAACTCATGATTTCTTCCTTTGCTTCTGCTGTTTCCACAAAGGAGGTTGCACGTTGTCGCCGAGCTGCATACTGGGTACGCCGCTTAGAAAGTCGTTCTTCTCGTTCTTCTTCCGTCTCCGCAGCTCGCTGATGCCTCTTTGCATTCTGCCGAGCTGCCTTGTTCGTAGGCACCATCGTAACATCTGGCTGTATGACTGCCTTGGCGAGAGGAGCGGAGCTGTTTTATACAGCTGGTGTGACGTCACTCTGACCGTAGCGCCCCTGGTGAGAGGAGCGGGAGTTAGGCCACCGTTGGTGGCTACCGCCTCGCCTCGGGATGGCGTGAGATGGGGCCCCGTTTTTACACAGCTGGTTTGACGTCACACCGACCGTAGCGCCCCTGGTGAGAGGAGCGGGAGTTAGGCCGCCGTTAGTGGCTACCGCCTCGCCTCGCGACGGCGTGAGATGGGGCCCCGTTTTTACACAGCTGGTGTTACGTCACTCTAGGTCACGTTGTGTGACGTCAAGCAGCGAGGTCACGCTAAAGTCAATGGTGCCTACCACCGCCTCGCCACGGAACGGGCTGAAGTGCGACCTAAAGTGGTATTGCTTCGCAATAATAAGTTGCTGAAATAACTGCCGCGACCAACGCTGCGCTGCTTTATCGAAACCTTTTGTCCTGCGATCGCTTTGATTGCGGAGCATACGTTGCAAGTGGCGTGCGCGAGCGAGTTCGCGGCACTATAGTGAATATACTCCGCGGGTTGTGTTCCCAACGGTCGTGCTTTGGCGCGCAGCGGACCACGTGCCCGAATGAATTTGTTGCGTTTTCTGCCTCTTAATCGGCGGCATGGCATGGGAGATACAAAAATTACTTACCCAAATAACTGCCCCGACCGACGTTGCACTGCTTTATCGGGGCTTTTCGTACTGCGATCTCTTTGATCGCGGTGCACACGGTGGAAGTGGAGTGAGCGAGCGAGCTCGCGGTACTGTAATAGATGTGTCGCAGTGGTGTTTTCCAACCGGCATCCTTTGCCCAATCTTATTAAAAATTTAACTGCGCAAAGTAGAAATGGACCGACATGCGACTAGGTGTGCGTCCTAGGCTTTATTTGAACGGTTGGCGGTTTAATGCTCCAATAATATATTCCCTCAAACGCGTGTTCGCTCGTGCAACGGGCTGTGCTATTCAGTGAGTATAGGTGATTACTCCTCTGAATTTCAATTATTTTAGTGCACGAAAGTTTGGAGATTATTTCAGAGCTAATATACCTCGGACGCCTCGCAGGCTACCATTAAAAATATCCTACTGACGGCAGCCACATAATGTTTGTTTTGTAGCGAACCATGACGGTCGCGCCATGACGGTGACTGATGAGAGACTGTGCCGTCGCCTACGGAAAGTGACGACGCCATTTTCTGGTTTGTCGCTTCGCACAGCAACCGAAGAGCGGATCGCACCTTTGGCCACATGCACAGTGCAAGTTGTCATCGCTGACATTTTTTACAGTGTTGAATTCTTGGTCTTGCCGTTTTGTTCCCACGACGTGACTCTCGGGTGGGACTTCCTGTCAAAAAATAACGCCGTGATCGATTGTGCCCGCGCTGCGGTAGAATTTTCTGCATTGTGCGACGAACTGGCCGACGACCTCCATTTCGTGTGTCCGCAGAAGCTCACCGTCACTGAAGACGTCCACATCACTCCGGAGGCTTCTGCGCTTGTATCCCTCTCGTGCCCTGCCGCGCCGGCCGTCACCGTTTTATTTACGCCGTCTTCTTCCTTTGTCCACCGCAAAAACCAGCCGCTACCGTCTGCTGTTCTCGATGCTCACGGAGGTCTCACGAAGATGCTTATCAACAATCCATCTTCTTGCCCGCTTACCCTGCTACGTGGCGAATCTCCTGGTTCAGTTCAACCTGTCCACATTCTCTCTTACCTGGATGCCCCCGTTGCCTCCCGCCGTTCCTCCATCAACGCTCTTCATTCTGATTCGGCACCTGATCCATTGCCCGACGCCGCTTTCCAAGCCGTCATCGACGACGCTCTTCCTCATTAGTAGCCGAGGAGACAGATGATGTTGTCGAGATGCCCACATGCAGTGGGAAGAAAACTGTAGGTTGGGATAAGGTACTAATAAGCCCCAATTTGAATGAATACCGAAGTTCACAGATAAAGGCCCTACTCCAAAGCAAAGGGGATGTGTTTGCGGATGTGCCGGGCAAAACGAATGTCATATGTTGTAGACTAGATCTCTCTACAGACAGACCAATCAGCGTGAAGCAATACCCATTACCTTTAGCAGTTCAAGAATCAATAGAAAAGGAGGTGCGGGATATGTTGGAGTTTGGTGTGATTGAGAGGTCGTGGTCAGCATACAATGCGCCTCTCGTGGTTGTCAAAAAACCCGATGGTACTAACCGACTGTGTGTAGATTTTCGTCGGCTAAACTACCTGCTGTGCCTGAGCCCGTTCCGGGGAGTCAACGGAGGACGCTACCACCTGCTATAGCCAGGGGTATCTTCAGCGCTGTTGCCACCCATCACCCATCCGGGTGGTGCCCACAAAGCCAACAACACCGGCATCACCTCTACGGGCGCTTGGACCGGGAGCTTATACGACGCAGCCAGCGACGCCAGTACAAACACGTCGAACGCCGCCTCGACGCCGGACACTGGGTCCATACAACGCCGCAGCCTCACCGAACCAACCGTGTGCACGAACGCCGACCACAAAAAGTAGAACGCTAGTAGTAGACGCTGGTAGCAGTGTGTCCGTGTCGTGTGTATTTATAGCCTTTGTGTTTTGTGTTAGCTTTGTTAGTTTTGTGTTCTAGAGTGTGTGTCACGTAGGCTGTAGTAAATGGGCGTTTGTGTGGGTACACCTGTCACCTAGTCCATTTTTTCGGTCCGAGTGTTCTCCGGAGAGATCCGTGACAGTTTGTCACGCCGAGCCGAGGGCATCTCCTCTGTGACCGAGGCCGCTACCCCCACACGCTCTAAGGGTGTCCGGGAGCGCACGCAAAAGTGCGCGAAGCGGTGACATATTCGGCGTCCACGACAGGACGTTTGGTGCTTTGTAAGCGCAGAGGACGGAGAGAGTCAGAAGGACTTTACGAAGAGGTCGTAAACAAGTGTTTAGCAGCAGAGTGATATTGTGAGGTGCCGCGCTGAAGCGGTTATTGATGTTCACCGTGTAGAGGTAGTCTTTGTTTTGATAAGTTCAGTATCCGAAAATGAGCTTGGAGGAGCTAGTTGAGATTGGCACCCAGATGGGGATGTCCGGTTGCCCACCTCTGGCCGCAGTTAATCGCTTTCAGTCGAAGTAGCGTGCAACAGAAAAAAAGAACTCAAATGCTGAAAAATCAAAACTTGAATTTACTCACTTCTCTCTGAAGCAAACGTCGGTTCGTTTAGGAATCGCGGGCAGCACGAACAGCGGCGGCTTCAACAGCGACAACCACCCCTTTGGCGTCGAGTTGGCGAGCGACGGAGTCCAACTGCAACAAAACAAATACGTCTAGCGATGCGCCTAACATGAAAGATAGACCTGCACCGCGAGCAGCATGAACAGCGTAGGCTCAAACGGCAAGAACCGCCCTTTTAATATTGAATTCTTGAGCGAAGGAGTCCATATGTAACGACCCATATACGGCAAGTAATGCGAGCAACATAAAAGCTAGACATATATTGCGAGCAGCATGTACAGCGCGTATCAAACAGCGAGAACCGCCTCTTTAGTATGGGGTTCGTAAGCGAAAGAGTCCAACTGCGACAAAAATTCCTGCAGCAGTGCGCAAGATGAAAGGTAGACCTCCAACGCGAGCAACGTAAACATGGGGGCTCAAACAATATGAAGCGCAACTTTCGAGTCAAGACCTGCGAACGAGTCTGACTGCAACCACGTCGACACGCCACGAAAGGCGCGCAACATGAAAGCTGCACCTGCAGAATCTATAAGAGCTGGCACAGTGGGCAGAAGAAAACAAGAAGCACAGCTTTCGTAGCCTACGAGCGAACGAGTCCATCTACAACTATGCCAAACAGCATTTACTGCGAAGAAAGGCTGCAGTCGCTCGCGCTTCGCACCAAATCAACCGAAAAAAAAAACCACTACTTACAACTGAAGAACGGCTACTCACATCACAAAGTGGCGGATCCAGCACATTCTCGAAGTTTGCCCGGCCGATCCTGTGCATCCAAACCATTTGGCGAGGCGCTTTGCTTTTTCCGGACGGAATTACAAAAAATCTTCTCCCACTCCCTCCTCGGTTGTTGCATTCATTTGCGCAACAGAAGTTCAGCATCGCCGCAATGCTAGACGCTATCAAAGATGGAAAAACATTTCCCGCCAAAACTGCTGCGTCAGCGTCTGCTGCGGAGCAAAACAGCGCGAGCTAACATGCGACCACGGCGCCTCGGCCAATGGGAGGCTCGATTATCCGACGGAGCGCTAGGAGACAAAGGAATCCGGCGAGTTCAAAGCTTTGCGTTACTTTTGCTTTATTTAGGGGTTTTAGTGCATTCATTATACGTGCGCCATCTTCTGGACCACCGCCGTACATTGCTTGTTGGAGTTTCAGTGGCCATCGCATGATGGCGCTACGGCTTTACGCCACGCGGGTAGAAGCAACCAAGCGAAGGTTATCTGATTGGTGGCTAAAATCAAGAGAAGAGTAAAATTTCTAAGTCATGGCTAGGTGGCTTGAGCCACCGCCCGATTTAAGGGGTTCAGCCGTATCCATCCATCCATCCATGCGCGAAGAAAATTAACCGGAAACGAACTTCTCTACGCGCTTAATTTAGATATCTGCAATTTTCGCGCTCCTAATTAAATTACTCAAGCACGCCTCAGTACTTATCTCGATTGCACGTTTCTTTGACAACAGTGCATTCACTAGACGCGCTTTAATTCGCTTCGAAGACTCGCAGTCGTGGAAGCGGACCCGGACCCGGCTTCGATTGCCACCTACACTACAATTTTCTTGTTCTTTTTTTATAATTGAAGATCCTTCAAGGTCATATCTGCGCTGTTCAAGGTCATTCGTGCAGACAGCGAAATCGGCGCCGCTAGGCTAGTCAAGCTTTCACTTTAGAAGTAGCGGCTGCAGTCTGTGATTGGATTGGAGCAAGCTTTATTTGTGCCTGAAGTTGGGCGCTCGCGCGCCCCGACGAGGGCCTACGTCGTCTACGAGGTTGCCGTTACTCGGCGCGGGTCTCCGCTCGCCGTTGCCGGCTCGGTGGGTCCCTGCTTTCGAGCGCCCCGAGGACCTGCTGGACGGCCCATAGCTGTTGGTCTTGGTCGTTGCTCTTCGCGACTGCCTCCATCCGCGGCGGGATTGTTCTTGATCTTGCTTCCTTTAGATTTTTGATGCAGTCCCACAAGATGTGCGTGTGATCTGCCGTCTCCCTCCGGCAGACTCTACACGTATCGGTCGGGTACGTCTCGGGGTACATGCGATGCATCAGTCCCGGGCTCGGTAGCGATCCGGTCTGGAGCTGTCTCAGTAGTACCGCCTCCGCTCGACTCAGCCTCGGGTGCGGGGGTGGGAGAGTCCTGCGAGCCAGGCGGTAGGCCTTCGTGATTTCGCTGTAGTCCGTCATGCTGTCCTTGGCTCCGAACCACGTCGGACGGTGTGTTGCCGGGGGGCAGTTGGTTAGCTCCCGCACCGCTGTGTGTGCCGTCTCATTGTGGTTCTCACTGCCTTCCGACGCGTCGCGCGCGTGCGCCGGAAACCACTTGACTCTTACTCTTCTGTCTTGCAGTTTGATCGCTCGTAGTACGCGCTCGGCCTCCCTGCAGACTTGGACTTTGGCGAAGTTTCGCACCGCCTGTCTCGAGTCACTCAGCACCGTGTAGCAGTCTGCGTCGGCGATGGCCAGGGCGATGGCCACCTCCTCCGCTTGTTCCGCTCCAGCGCTTCTCACGCTCGCTGCCGTCCTCGTGGCGCCGGTCGACGCCTTTATGACGACCGCTGCGAAGGCGTTCCGTTGGTATTCGGCCGCGTCCACGTACCGCGCGTGCTCGTCCTTGGCGTGCAGATCGATGAGCGCCTTGGCCCTCGCCGCTCTTCTTCCCTTGTTAAACTCGGGGTTCTTGGGTATGGGGTCGATTTCTGGTCTGGCGTCGGACGTCTTCGGGGACGGGGAGCTTCATCTCCGCCTCGTTCGAGTGTCCTATTCCCAGGTCGTCCAGTATCTTCCTCCCGGCTTTGGTCGTGGAAGCCGCTCCAGTTGAGAGGTCCGTTGTGCTTCGGCTATTTCTTCGAGCGTGTTGTGCATCCCGAGTTGTAAGAGGCGGGTCGTGCTCGTGGACTCGAACAGGCCCAGCGCCGTCTTGTACGCTCTTCTGATGATTACATTGATTTTGTTGCGTTAGTGTTGCAGCCATCTGTGGTAGGCTCAAACGTACGCGACGTGGCTGATGATGAAGGATTGGACGAGCCTGATTAGGCTCTCCTCTCTCATGTCAGCCTTCCGGGAAGTGACTCTTTTGAGGAGTCGCATAACGTTGGCCGCTTTTGCCGTGAGACGGGCGATGGTTTCGCCGTTTCTTCCATGCTTTTCGAAGGCCATGCGTAGGATCCTGATTTTGCTGACCTCGGGGATCACGTTGCCGGATTTGGTTACGATCGTGATTTTTTCGCGTTCGCGTTGTCTGGTCTTGCCTCTGCCATTGTTGGTAGGTGTGAGTATGAGGAGCTCCGATTTAAATGCTCGGCGAACGTCTCAGTCCGGTGCCTTCCAGCTGGTCTATCTCCTCGGCGGCGGCTTGCAGCGCGCCCTCGATGTGGGCGTCGCTGCCGCCGGTCACCCACAGTGTGATATCGTCCGCGTAGATGGTGTGCTTGACGTCTTCGATGTCCGCGAGCTTCGCGGCCATTCCGATCGTTACCAGGTTGAACAGCATCGGCGAAATGACCGATCCCTGCGGTGTGCCGGTACTCCCGAGCTTCTTCTTTTGCGTTTGTAGGTCGCCTGCTCGTAGCTCGGCGGTCCAGTCCGTGAGGAAGTCCTTGATGTAGTAGTAGGATCTTTCGCCCATGTTGAGCTTAGAGACTTGGGACAGAATCGCCGAGTGTTTCACATTATCGAAGGCGCTCTTTAGGTCGAGCCCCAGGATTGCCTTGTTGTCGCGGGCGCTGCCGCCATCGTCTATGATTTGGTATTTGAGCTGCAGCATCGCGTCCTGCGTGCTTAGGTGCTGTCTGAAGCCGATCACCGTGGCCGGGTACAGGCCTTCTCGTTCCAGGTAGTCTTGCCACCTGTTGTGCAGGACGTGCTCCAGCACCTTGCCCACGCAGGACGTGAGCGAGATGGGCCGGAGGTTGTCCGTGTCCGGTGGCTTCCCCGGCTTGGGTATCAGGATAGTCTCGGCTGTCTTCCACTGCTTGGTAGCGCGGCCGCTCTCCAGCACTTGAAGCATTTTGCGAGGTTCTCATTCGAGCCGTCGACGAGGTTCTTGAGCGCCTTGTTCGTGACGATGTCCGCGGCCAGCTGCCGATCGGCTGTTGAGGACGTGCAGGGCCACGCGGACCTCCTCGAAATCGATGTCACGATCGAGCTTCGCGTTGGGTAGGCTGCCGTACGGCGCATGTTGTTCGGTGGGTGTAGTGGGCAGGTATTTGTCATTGATGCGCCTGGTGACTTCGTCGGCGCCGTGTACCGAGACCGCCCGATGTATGAGCTTGGCGAGTCTGTCCCTTTGGTGCGACTTGGTCTTGGTTTCGTCGAGCAGGTGCCGCAGCAGGTTCCACGTCTTCCCGCTATGCATCTACCCGTCTGCCGCGTTGCAGATCTCGATCCACTGTTGCGTGCATAGAGCGCGGCAGGGCTCCTCGATCGCTCGGTTGACCTCCGCCACCTTTCTGAGTCTGCGGTTGAGCCGTTGTTTCTTCCAGCGACTGAGTATCGACTACTTGGCTTCGATGAGATACGCTAGCTGGCTGTCTACTTTATCAATCGCAGCGTCCGTTTCAATTTCTTTGGTCGCGTCGCGTACGCTCTTGGTGATTTCGGCCGTCCACGACTCTGTCTTCGATCTCGTCGTCAGCGTCTGTTTTCTGGCTTCTGGCGTCTCGGAAGGCATCCCAGTCTATCCATCTGTGTGTTTTGATGCTGGTGTCGTTCTGTTCCGGTATGCTGATTTCCACGATGGTGTGGTCGCTGCCGAGGTCGATTCCCGTGTTTCTCCAGGTGATCGCGCCCCGGATGTCATTCTTGACGAACGTGAGGTCCGGAGTGGTGTCCCGGGACACAGAGTTACCTATTGTCGTCGGATGTGTCGGGTCCGTGATGAGGGTGAAGTCGAGTTCCATGGCGTCTTGGTACAGGTCGCGGCCCTTTGCTGTGTGCTTGTTGTAGCCCCAGGCTGGGTTCATCGCATTGAAGTAGCCGAAAGACGATCAGCGTGTTGCGGCCTGCTGCGGTGCTGGCTCTATGCAGTATTGTTTTGAATATCTGTTTTCGCTGCGATGGGTTGCTGTAGATGTTGAGCAGAAATATGCTTCCTTTTCTCTTCTTGCCCGCGATGATTTCGGTGAGTGTGTGCTCGATCTTGATATTGCTTTGCAGCTCGTGCTCAACGAACGTGAGTCCCTTCCTGACCAGGGTGCACAGGCCTCTCCCGTCGGGCTGGCCCTTGTGCACTCTGTAGCCGGGGAGGGACGGTGTGTCGGTGAGTGTTTCTTGTAATAGGATCACGTCCGGCTTGCGCGCGGCATGTGCGATGTGCTGTTGGATGACTGCCTTCTTCCTCCCGAGGCCGCGACAGTTCCACTGCCACGCTGTTACGCCTGCTGCTGTTGTTGCTTTGGCGGCCATGATTGCGTTGGTATGTACGTGATTCCCTGGTTGGGTGGATGTTGCGCGAAGAGGGGCGCAAACGTCGGGTGGCTCACTATCGGCTGTAGGGTCCTTTCGATGTAGGCGAATCTGTTCGTGTTCTCGGCTTGGTAGTTCTCCATTGTTTGTTTCATTGCTGTCACTGCTGCGATGTTCGTCGTGATTAATTGTTCGACTCTGGTGAATCTCGCTTCGAATTTGCCTCGGGGTTGCCGATTCGATCGTTTTCTGTTTGCTTGCGCGTGGCCTCGACGGCTCGCTTCTTCGGTGCCGATTCCTCTACGGCTGTCTCCTAGGTGTTCATGGTTGTTTCGTCGGTCTTGCTTGTGCTTGGCGTGGGTTTCTGTAGAGGCTCGTAGTTGCATAGCAGCAACTTACGGATCTCGGCGATCTCTCTCGTGAGGCTGTTGATGGTCATTCGCAACGCCGTGTTCTCTTGTCTTAAGGTCTCTTTGGCTTCTCGCACCTTGTTTATATCGTCTTTCTTCGTGGCTTCGATGATTTTCTGCGCGTTCCTTATATTGTTCCCTTTAGCTGCGTCGACCCAGCTGACTCGCTCACGTGATGGTGACTTTTTCCTACTGAGGCTTCACTTGCAGCAGCTGCTGTCTCTAGATCTTGGCGCGCGGTTCTCTGATGGAGTCCTTGACTTTCCCGCAGCTGGCGGCTTGTCAAGTGGCAGTCTGTGAGCAATTGCTGTGAAGTGCCGTCGTGAAGCACTACATTCTGGAACAGGAAATCTCCCTTAGCATAAAAAGGTGTGCTGAAAATGCGTTTCCAACACAAAGGTATTAATTTCATATAATTTTGTATTTTTGTTCCCTATGCTTAAATTGCTGTGACATTCCTTGTGTGCTACGAGGTACATTCCTTGTGTGTGCATCGAGTTGGGGCTTAAGGCCGCCCCTCTTTTCCAGCTGCATACCTTTGAAGAAAGCAGGACGCCGGCACACGCGGAAACCGAGAGCCCCCTCTTTCGACGTGGGCTATCGCCGGGAAGGCACCCACAGCTTCCCGCCGTGCCTCGTGAACAAAAGCGCATTCCCAGGAGGGCCGTGACGGACACCTGTCATGGCGGACAGGCAAGACTCGCCAAGAATGTGGGAAGACAGGGGCGACCCTTAATCTGGTTTCCCGGAGCGACAGACGAACCCCTTCATGCTTATTAGCTGTGTCCCGCCGTCGGTAGCCCGGCAGCATCGTGGGCCCTTTCGCCCCCTCCTCTGTTGCTGACGGGCGACGCGGACCGATGGTGGGTGGCGGTATGCATGCATGGGGCAAGGATTAGCTCCGAAGGGAGAGCCTGTGGATACTCTCACTTGAGAGAGAGTTGTGGCGTTTTTGTTTATTTTAGTTTGTGTTGTTAACAAGACTGGGTTCGAGGCTAAGCCCAACCCAAGGGGTTGTCCCCATCTCGCATGTTATTTTTGATTGGAGAATTGATGCTTTGGGCGGGCCACTGAAAATGACCGCCCTTAGTCCTTTGTTAATCAAGTGCTTAAAAGCGCATGTAAACGGATGCAGTCCAGTCTGAGCTGGGGCTCCATGCTTAGCATGTAATGTGATGCTACTTAGGCACTAACCTGCCCGGTCGATGAGTAAAGTAGTGCAGTTTGTTCTTTTGTAAATTCAGTTCTGCTTTTTCCAGTTTAACTCTCTGTATATGTATGTTGTAAAATTATGCTCTGCTGTCATCATCTACAAGCTCGCCTCCTGTTCATCTTCCAAGCCGAACGACACTAGAGGAAGGGTTTGTGAACCATCCTCGAAGAAACGGACGACTATTGAAATTCTACTGCATACACGCTCAGGACGACATCGTTCGCGAAGAGGGCCTTCAGCGCCGAAGCCCGACGGCGTGCAGCTTCTGCCAGCAACCGCTCGAGCCCAACTCCGGAGCCACTCCATCGCCCCCATGAAGTCGTCGGCACGTAAGCTCGGACGCCCCAGCCTCTGATGTATAATCTTAATCATGTGTAATTATTGAATATACCTGTTTGTTTAAACTGAGCCATACGGTGTCTCTTTGCCTCTCCGTCCCGTGTGGACCTGCGCATTATGGGGGTCATCACACTGGTGTCAGGAGTGGGATCTCAAAAGCAAATGTCCTCTGAATGCTGCGACATTCATGACTTCAAAATTGTAATCAAAAGGGAATCACGGGACTGATTGTGGGACTTTTACCCCCATTTGAGAGGCTTGAGGCACCGGAGGGCTTAAAAAAAAATTGTCTTTATCTGAGGGAGCTCCCACTCCACAGCCGTCGCTCGGAGCAAGCATGCTGGCATTAGGAAGCGTCATTCCGACGTTTACGGGAGATAAGACAGGGGTTCCAATCTGCGATTTCTTTTCCATGCTAGAAGAGATTGGGAAAATGGGGGGATGGTCCGATGCTCAAATGCTGGGAATGGCGAGGTGTAAGATGGCAGGAGCTGCTCATGATTTTGCATGGCGAGACGAAAAAGTAAAATCCACAAAATCATTTGCGGAATTCAAGAAGCTCGCGTTTGAGCATTTTGACACTGAACCACGTCACGTGCGAGTACAGAGGTTCCGTGACGCCGGACAGATGGTAGGGGAGGACGTGCGAACATTTGCGTCGCGGCTTCAGCGCCTAGCGCACGATACGTTAAGCAGGGAGGAGGAAGGAGACCAGCTTAAGAAGAAATACGCGGAGGATATACTTAAAGAGGAAATGACCGCTTTGTTCGTGGCTGGTCTGCGAGACCCCGTGCGCCGGTTCGTGCTCTCGCGCAAGCCGAGCAATTTCGACCAAGCCGTGGAGGCCGCATTGGATGAGGAACAAAATGAGGCGTTAACGACAGCCGCAGCGAGAGTACGCGTCATAGAGAGAGCGGTGCTCAACCCTGAGGTTGCTCTCTTGACAGAGCGGTTAGATCGCTTAGAACAGCTGCTATCTCAGCAGGTAGAACGCCAGGTTGAAGCGCGCGCTCAACAGCGCCCATTCGCGGGAAACCGGAGACCGCCACAAAGCTACAGGCGCGGTATGCGAGATTTTAAAGAAATCGTATGCTTCGCTTGCCAGGGTCGCGGACACATCGCCAGGTTCTGCCAAAACGTGCGCCGTGGGGAGCCACAAAGAGAAGCAGGCGAGACACGCCCTAAGCAAGCCTACAGCGGGGCTCCAGATACCGAGTCAAAAAACTAGTTAGTCCTCCCCAGCCTGAGGAGCGTGGGGAGGGAGCAGTGGATGATGAGGTGGTGGTAGTTTGTGTGGCCGACGAGGCATGCCCTGTTGTGCGTTGCAAGTTAAATGGTTGTTGCATGGAATTGTTGATAGATACGGGGTCAAAGGTGACATTGCTTAAGGAGAGCAGTTTTAACACGCTTCGAAGGAAGGGGGACCGCGAGGTGTTGGAAGCGTCTGGTGGCATGGCAACCAAATTTGTAGGCATAACGGGGGATCCTCTTGGCATAAGTGGACTCTACCGGTTACACTTCTCTCTCGGCGGAATTGCATTGGAGCACCCCTGCTACGTATGCCCGGACACGGTGTCTCTGCCAAACGGAGTGTCAGGTATATTAGGGCAGGATTTTTTGAGAAAAGGGAAGGTAGTAGTCTCATTCTCTGAGGAAGAGGTTAATGCGGGCGGCTCAAAAGTTCCGTTTTTGAACAGGAGAGGGGCTGAGATTCGCATTACTGATATTGACACCCGTCAAACAGTGGGATCATTGGAGAAGGTATATTCGCGGGTTGCCGTCCGACTGGTCGAGGAGGCGGTCGTCCTTCCTTGGTCGGAGCACATTTTGTACGCGTTTGTGCCTTCAGATGTAGAGAGCGGCGCCGTGGGAGTGCTTGAGCCGGTCGACTCTCTCAACAATGGCCTGAAGGCAGCCGCGTGCCTCGTGACAGTTAATGACGCCCACAGAGTGCCCCTACGGGTGGTTAACTGTAGCCAGCAGCCACTGAGCCTTCCCAAGAACAAAACATTGGCTTTCTTCACCTCTGCGATAGAGCAACGTGAGCCCACCGATACGGTACTCGCAACTGTAGAGCATGCTAGTCCTTCGGCTGCTCCAAAGGTGTCGTTCGATCTTTCTCACGTAAAATCCAGGGAGAGGGAGGCTCTGGCTGGTTTGCTGAACGACTACTCGGAGGTATTCGCCGCGTCCAACCTGGATTTGGGCTGCTGTGGCGTTATAAAGCACAGGATAGAAACCGGCACTTCATCGCCCGTTTACCAGCGTGCGTACAGGATTCCTTACTCCCAACGTGAGGAGATGGAGCGGCAGGTGCAGGACCTGATTGATCGCGGCATTGTCGAACACTCAAAGTCACCCTGGGGAGCACCAGCACTATTGGTGGAAAAGCCAGATGGCTCGTATCGATTGGTAGTGGACTACCGCAAACTAAATGCCGTAACTCGCATCGATCCATACCCCATCCCCAATATACAGGAGACGCTTTCTCAGCTGGGCTCTGCCAGGTACTTCACGGTAGTGTACATGGCGGCGGGATTCTGGCAGATAGCAATGGATCCGGCAGATGCCGAGAAAACGGCATTCAACACGCCCTCAGGGCACTATGAATGGAAAAGAATGCCGATGGGTCTGGCCAATAGCCCTGCTGTCTGGCAGAGAACCGCTGATGTTATCCTGGCAGGTCTTCTGGGGAGGCTGTGCTTCGTGTATATGGATGACATTATCATATACAGTGACAGTTTTGAAAACCATTTGCGCGATATTGAGCAGGTTTTGGTGCGACTAAGAGGAGCGGGTCTCAAGCTGAAGCCCTCTAAGTGCCAGTTCCTCAAAAACGAGGTGAAATACCTCGGGCACGTTGTTTCAGCTGACGGCGTGCGACCGGACCCTGAGAAACTAAGGTGTGTCTCGGATTTTCCATCCCCGACTAGCGTCTGCCAGGTCCGGCAGTTTCTCGGCCTGATCGGTTACTACCGAAGGCACATAGAGGAGTTCGCCAAGCTCGCTAAGCCGCTCACCGCCTTAACAGCCAAAAATGTCGCCTTTCGCTGGGACGAAAACGCGGAGGATGCTTTTGGGGCCCTGAAAAGGAAGCTAATGAGTGCACCGCTGTTGCGCCACCCGGATTTTAATTTGCCCTTCGTTATGGCCACAGATGCGTCAAAGTTCGCAGTTGGTGCCGTGCTATCTCAGGTTATCGAGGGCAAAGAACATCCCATTGCTTTTGCTAGCCGACAGCTGAGCCCCACAGAGCAAAAGTACGGAGCTACGGAAAGGGAGTGCCTCGCCGTTGTCTGGGCAGTAAAGCACTTCAGATGCTACCTTTACGGCCGCAAATTCAAGCTAGTCACAGACTGCCATCCTCTGAAATGGGTGATGAGTGTCAGGGACCCTAGCTCGCGACTCGCTAGATGGAATCTACACCTGCAGGAATACTGCTTTGAAGTTGAGCACAAGTCAGGAAAGACACATCTGAATGCTGATGCACTCAGCCGCACAGCTGCCGTGGCAGCTATAGATGAGTTTGTCCCCGTAGTCGACCCCGCCGAATTACGCACAGAGCAGTGCAAAGATCCTGACCTGAAGCGAATAATCGAAAGCTTAGAGGGCGCACCGTCTCACCCCGAACAGCTAGGTTATTTCATTGACAAAGACGGCACCCTGTGTCGGCGCACGAGGCCAACCAGGAAAGGGAGACCATAGAAAACCGCTTGGGAGAGAGTCGTCATACCTCGGTCGTGGACAGAAAGGGTTCTTCGCGCGTTTCACGATGCGCCATGCGCCGGTCATTTTGGCGTAGCGAAGACACGCAGGCGTGTGGAGCGTTTGTACTTTTGGAGTGGCATGCGACAGGATGTTAGAGACTACTGTGCGAAGTGTCATTCCTGTCTCGAAAGAAAAACACCCAAGGGACGAAGACCAGCTCCAATTCAGCCGTTCTCTGAGGTTTCGGCTCCCTTCGAGCGGACAGGTATGGACATAATGGGCCCATTGCCCACGACCACTTCCGGAAACAAGTACATTTTAGTATTTGTCGATCACCTTTCAAAATACGCGGAAGCGGTAGCACTCCCAGATCAGAAGGCAGACACGGTTGCAAGAGCATTTGTCGAACACATCGTGCTCCGACATGGACCCCCGAGGCAACTCTTGACAGATCGGGGAACGAACTTCGTGTCGCAGCTAATGAGGAGAGTTTGCGAGCTGCTTAAGATCGCTAAGAAGCAGACAACACCGTACCATCCGGCTTGCAACGGCGCGGTGGAGCGACTGAACCAAACCGTGGCCGGGTTCCTGTCGCATTTTGTTTCGCGCGACCAGCGGGACTGGGACTTGTGGCTCCCGTATGCAATGTTTGCCTACAATTCCGCAGCACACGAGAGCACGGGCGAATCGCCATTCTTTCTTCTCTACGGCCGAGACCCGGACCAGCCTAGTGAAGTGCCAGAGGGCCCCCGTCGTGTCCCATACGCTTCACTGAACGACTATAAGGTGGAGCTAGAATCGCGCTTGCAAGTGGCGAGGGACATCGCAAAGGAGGCCTTAAAGAAAGCGGCGAAGCGCAGGAAGGAGGTGCACGATCGCAGTGCTAGAGACGCGCCGTTTAATGTGGGGGACAGCGTGTACATTGAAAACTGCCAAAGGCAGATTGGGCTAGCTCGTAAGTTCCAGACGAAGTGGAGAGGACCGTGCGAGGTTGTCGAGAAGCTTTCTCCGGTAAACTTCAGAGTCCGAGACGTGAACCGGCGCTTGATAAGGATACACGCAAATCGCCTCAAATCGGCACCGGTTCAGTATTCACGAAATGAGGAAAGGGAAAGCGCGGATTTTGATGGGGACAGAAGTGAAGCGGAGCGCGCAGATAGTTCGCAAGAAACGCCCTCTCCTGCATTTGTTCGGCAGGCGCCAGAGGTGACGGCCAGAATGCCACCGGATTTACTTCATGCATTGCTAGAAGAAGAAGCGCTCGAGGTTGCCGCGCAGATAACGCCAGGAGAGGCTCCTGCCACGAGCCCTCGCGAGTCCCAAAGCAGACAAAGGGGCACAGACTTACTTAGTATGACTCATGAAGGCCGATATCCGCTGCGAAATCGGAAAGCTAAGTCGGACTAATGGCGTAAACAGAGCGGAGTTTTGAACTGGTTAGAATTGTGTAATGCCACAGCTCATAACATTGCTTGTGCTTATGTGTTAAGTTATCGGAGTTGGTAGTTAAACCTTTCTGTCATTAAGTAACACCTTCACAGGAGAGCATGCGGAGCGCATGCAGAACCTGCCCTACTTCCTTTCGTTATCTACATTTTTGTCTGTGCCGTGATCGTGCTAGAAGTGGGAGCTCCTTTATAACTGTGGTAAATTTATTTCGTCCAGTTTGGACTAGAAAGGAGAGGCTTGGGTGCTGAGTTTCATGTTTATCTGTAAAAGAAGATCAGTGCTGCCCCTGGAGACGCCAGTTATGACAGCGGAGGCATATGGTGTTGTGCAGTGGTGTTGAGTGCAGCGAAAAGTGTTTTGTCGGACGCACTGTGCGAGGCGATTCAGAAAGACAAGGGGAGCTGCAGGGACTCAAATGTTCGGAGAACATTCTTCTGGAGGGTGAGCGAGTGTGACATTCCTTGTGTGCTACGAGGTACATTCCTTGTGTGTGCATCGAGTTGGGGCTTAAGGCCGCCCCTCTTTTCCAGCTGCATACCTTTGCAGAAAGCAGGACGCCGGCACACGCGGAAACCGAGAGCCCCCGAGTACATACGGGGAACGAAAATTGTCGCTTGACGCACGGACCCCCTCCCCCCCCTTTCGACGTGGGCTATCGCCGGGAAGGCACCCACAGCTTCCCGCCGTGCCTCGTGAACAAAAGCGCATTCCCAGGAGGGCCGTGACGGACACCTGTCATGGCGGACAGGCAAGACTCGCCAAGAATGTGGGAAGACAGGGGCGACCCTTAATCTGGTTTCCCGGAGCGACAGACGAACCCCTTCATGCTTATTAGCTGTGTCCCGCCGTCGGTAGCCCGGCAGCATCGTGGGCCCTTTCGCCCCCTCCTCTGTTGCTGACGGGCGACGCGGACCGATGGTGGGTGGCGGTATGCATGCAAGGGGCAAGGATTAGCTCCGAAGGGAGAGCCTGTGGATACTCTCACTTGAGAGAGAGTTGTGGCGTTTTTGTTTATTTTAGTTTGTGTTGTTAACAAGACTGGGTTCGAGGCTAAGCCCAACCCAAGGGGTTGTCCCCATCTCGCATGTTATTTTTGATTGGAGAATTGATGCTTTGGGCGGGCCACTGAAAATGACCGCCCTTAGTCCTTTGTTAATCAAGTGCTTAAAAGCGCATGTAAACGGATGCAGTCCAGTCTGAGCTGGGGCTCCATGCTTAGCATGTAATGTGATGCTACTTAGGCACTAACCTGCCCGGTCGATGAGTAAAGTAGTGCAAAGTTTGTTCTTTTGTAAATTCAGTTCTGCTTTTTCCAGTTTAACTCTCTGTATATGTATGTTGTAAAATTATGCTCTGCTGTCATCATCTACAAGCTCGCCTCCTGTTCATCTTCCAAGCCGAACGACACTAGAGGAAGGGTTTGTGAACCATCCTCGAAGAAACGGACGACTATTGAAATTCTACTGCATACACGCTCAGGACGACATCGTTCGCGAAGAGGGCCTTCAGCGCCGAAGCCCGACGGCGTGCAGCTTCTGCCAGCAACCGCTCGAGCCCAACTCCGGAGCCACTCCATCGCCCCCATGAAGTCGTCGGCACGTAAGCTCGGACGCCCCAGCCTCTGATGTATAATCTTACTCATGTGTAATTATTGAATATACCTGTTTGTTTAAACTGAGCCATACGGTGTCTCTTTGCCTCTCCGTCCCGTGTGGACCTGCGCATTATGGGGGTCATCACATTGCAATACGAATGCTTTCTAAGTATTTTGGGAGTAATAGCTTCAACATTGTTACCAATGCACCAAAAATGCATTTTCTTGCCGCAGTTGTGTTCGCGCTTCCTTCCTGCTGTGAAATTCGGTGAAGTTGGGCATGGGGAGGATTCCCTGAAGACCACCGCAAGGGCGGGTGAGCCCTCTGGGGGAGACGTGACTGCAGGACTGCCGGAGACAATGACGACAATAGCGTCCCCACGTGTTCGAACAGGAATGCCGGAAGCAGCGACGACAATAGCGTCCCCACGTGTTCAACAGGAATGCCAGCGATGACCAAAAGCGTATTCGCTCCGGTCCTCGTCACGACGACGTGCGGTATCAGTATCGTCCCCTTCAGTCACGCTGGATTTGAACAATTGCCCGAGTGCCGCACCTTCGACAGAGTTTCCGCGTTCCGGTCACCAGTACAAGGTCTTTAGACACCTGTTGGGAGACAGCCTGCATTCCTGTGTCATGCAGGCACCCTCCGGGTCAACATGGGCGCGGTCCGGACGCACGTGCGCGGCCACCTGGAGGCCGCGGGGACGACAACGTAACCGGGTCCTGTTCCCTTTCCCTCGACCGAGCTCAAAGAAACATCAGGACCGCTCTGCCGTGGGTGGTACCTACAGTGCCACCGTGTCATTGGACATCATGCTTCGAACTGTATTCCCCAGCTAGGGATCTGGGGAATACGAAGAGCATTTAAGGAGCTGCTGGTTTGATGCCAGGAGAGAGCCCCCTTCTTGAGAGGTATCAGAGACTCCCGACTCCTAAGAAGCTCTCTTTACTGAGAAGCACTCTCAGTTGCCCGTACTTGTACATAATGTAAATAGTCCTTGTATAAAGTTCTCCAAGTTTTCTTCCTCCGATCGTCCTCGTCTCTTCTCCTGCCCAGTCATGCTACCTGAATCCCAACACTGCTTAGTATATTTGTTATGCATTAACAATATACCAAAAATACACATTTTATACATTACATTATGTTAAAAATACGCTAAACATATACTATAAATATATTCACTTGGGCTTAAAAAAGTACACAAATTGGATTACCGCATAATGACGGTATAATGCTGTCACCCTGTCCACACATAATTGAAATAAGTGCCTTCATCCGAGAAGTCACTATAGATCAAAGGACGACAGGAAAGGAGAGTTTTCGCAGTAACCTGAAACGTGATTTTGACCCCTTGATTGATCCACGCCACAGTGAACTGCGCTGCAAATATGTTTACGCGGACTGGCCATTTGATAGAATTGAAGTATCCTTTACACGAATTAATTTCGTATTTATGAAAGCACATCTTAAATACATTGTCCACTTTAAATGCAATTTCCCGAAACGTGATTTGAGCGCTGGATTGTTCCACACCACTTTGAAGTGTGCTGCAAATGTGTTTACGCGGGCTGCCCATTTGTTAGAATTGAAGTAGGTTCATTCCACGCCAAACGTCCAAAACGTTGCGCTTCACCATCTCCAATTTGTTTAAAAAATCAAGGAAACATATCCTATGTGCGTAATCAAAGCCTGAAATATTTTTTCAGAAAAAGTTCATTGATAAGGTTGGGGCAGTTTGAATATTCAGAAAAGGGGAGGAACCAGGCACTGCTCAATAATTAATAAAAAATTTATCGCTGTGTCGAAACACGATGCCCGTGTTCTTGTAATCAGGAATGCATTTGCACTCCTTGCATCGGAAAGCAGACTGGGCAAAGGGGTCACCTTTAGCTCTCCTTTCTGCGTAACCTTTCTCATGCTTGCATTGCCATTTCCTTTAATTTAGGCTGCTTCATATATGTGACAGCGATAGACAAACTGGCATGCTACGTCTCCGGGTCCCTTTTCACAGTGGAAACGGACCATTGCCCTTTGACTTGGCTGCACAATATGTCGCCCAAAAATGGTCGTCTACTGAGGTGGAGCTTGGCACTCCAGCACCACAGCGTCGAGGTTCGCTACAAGAAAGGCAAGCTCCACACAATTGCCGACGGGCTAAGCCGAGCCTTTTACCTAGTAAGGATTTTACAAAAGGGGATGTCCCCCAAATTTGTAGTTTTGGAGGTTTATTTCATATTCTCTTCCTGATGGAGAGCGCACCTCTCCCACTTTCTTCGCAGTAATGTTGTTCATAATCATCATCATCATCATCATCAGCCTTACTACACCCACTGCAGGGCAAAGGCCTCTCCCATGTCTCTCCAATTAACCCTATCCTTTGCCAGCTGCATCCACCCTTTTCCTGCAAACTTCTTAATCTCATCCACCCACCTAACCTTCTGCCGCCCCCTGCTACGCTTACTTTCTCTTGGAACCCACTCCGTTACCCTTAAGGACCAGCGGTTATCTTGCCTTCGCATTACATCCCCTGCCCAAGCCCATTTCTTTCTCTTGATTTCGACTAGGATGTCATTAACCCGTGTTTGTTCCCTCACCCACTCTGCCTGCTTGCGATCTCTTAAAGTTACACCTATCATTTTTCTTTCCATGGCTCGCTGCGTTGTCCTTAACTTAAGCTGAACTCTTTTCGTTAGCCTCCACGTTTCTGCTCCGTAGGTGAGTACCGGTAAGATTATGCTGTTGTACACTTTCCTTTTGAGGGAAATTGGTAAACTGCCACTCATGATCTGCGAGAATTTGCCATATGCGCTCCACCCCATTCTTATCCTTCTAGTTATCTCCCTCTCATGACCCGGATCAGCTGTCACTACCTGCCCTAAGTTGACGTATTCCGTCACAATTTCTAGGCTCTCGCTTCCAATTGTGAACTGTTGTTTCCTTGCTAGGCTGTTGAACATTACCTTGGTTTTCTGCATGTTAATTTTTAGACCCATCGGTCTGCTCTGCCTGTCTAACTCATTGATCATGATTTGCAGTTCACCTCCTGAGTGACTCAGTAAGGCAATGTCATCAGCGAATCGCATATTATTTAGGTATTATCCATTTATTCTTATTCCCAACTGTTCCCAATTCAGGCCACGAAATACCTCCTGTAAACATGCGGTGAACAGCATTGGCGAGATCGTGTCTCCTTGCCTGACGCCCTTCCTTATTGGAATTTTATTGCTGACTTTATGGAGGACTATAGTAGCTGTGCAGTTGCTATATATATCTTCCAGTATTTTGACATAAGGCTCTTCTACCACCTGAATACGCAATGCCTGTATGACTGCTGAGGTTTCCACTGAGTCGAATGCTTTCTCGTAATCAATGAAAGCTATATATAGAGTTTGGTTATATTTTGCGCATTTCTCTATCACCTGATTGATAGTGTGAATATGAGCTATTGTGGAATATCCTTTACGAAAGCCTGCCCGATCATTTGTTTGATTAAAGTCTAACGTTGCCCTGACTCTATTAGCGATTACCTTAGTAAATACTTTGTAGGCAACGGATAGTAAGCTGATCGGCCTGTAATTTTTCAAGTCCTTGGCGTCTCCCTTCTTATGAATTAAGATAATGTTTGCATTCTTCCAAGCTTCTGGTACAGTCGAGATCATAAGGCATTGCGTATACAGGGTGGCTAGTTCTTCTAGCACGATGTCCCCTCCATCCTTCAACAGATCTGCTGTTACCTGATCCTCCCCAGCTGCTTTTCCCCTTTTCATTGCTTCTAAGGCTTTCTTTACTTCATCTTTCGTTACTGGCGGGATAACGCATTGCTGTGCACTGCTGTCTTTCTCATTAATGCTCTGATTACATTGGCTACTGTACAGGTCTGTGTAGAACTCATCGGCTGCGTTAACTATCTTATCCATATCTAATGACATTGCCCTGCTTGTCTCTTAATGCATGCATCTGGTTTTTACCTATGCCTAGTTTCCTCTTCACTGTTTTTAGGCTACCTCCGTTCTTTATAGTATGCTCGATTCTCTCCATATTAAACTTCCTTATGTCGGCTACCTTGCGCTTGTTTATTAAATTTGATAGCTCCGTTAGTTCTATTCTATCGGTAGGGTTAGATGCCCTCATGTTTTGGCGCTTCTTAATCAGATCTTTCGTCACCTGAGATAGCTTCCCGGTATCCTTTCGAACTGTCCTACCGCCTACTTCTACTGCGCACTCCGTAATTATTGATGTCAGATTATCGTGCATTGAATGAACATCAAGATCATCTTCCTCAGTTAAAGCCGAATATCTGTTTTGCAGCGCTATCCTAAACTCCTGTGCTTTCCCTCTTACGGCTAACTCGTTAATGGTCTTCTTCTTCGCTAGCTTCTTCCGTTCCCTGTTCAAGTCTAAGCTAATTCTAGGCCTTACCATTCTGTAGTCGCTACAACGCACCTTTCCGAGGACGGCCACGTCCTGAATGATGCCAGGTTTAGCGCATAGTATGAAGTCGATTTCATTTTTAATCTCGCCATTGGGGCTCTTCCAGGTCCACTTCCTGTTTTCTCGTTTGCGGAAGAAGGTATTCATGATCCGTAGATTATTTCTATCCGCGAATTCGACTAATAACTCTCCCCTGCTATTTCTAGAGCCTATCCCATATTCACCTACAGCGTGGTCGTCAGCCTGCTTCTTGCCCACCTTCGCATTGAAGTCGCCCATCAGTGCAGTGTACTGCGATTTTACTTTATTCATTACTGATTCTACGTCCTCATAGAAAATTTCAACGGTCTGGTCATCGTGGCTGGATGAGGGTGCGTAGGCCTGCACCACTTTCAGCTCGTACCTCCTATTCAGCCTAATTACTATAGCTGCTACCCTCTCGTTAATACTGTAGAACTCCTCTACGTTGCCAGCTATATCCTTATTAATGAGGAATCCCACACCTAGTTCTCGTCTATCCTCTAACCCGCGATAGCACAGTATGTGTCCGTCCTTTAGTACTGTATACGCCTCACCTGTCCTCCTAACTTCGCTAAGCTCTATCACATCCCATTTAATTCCCGCTAGTTCCTCAAACAGCACAGCTAGGCTAGCCTCACTAGCTAAAGTTCTAGCGTTAAACGTTGTCAGGTTCAGGTTCCAATGGCGGCCTGTCCGGAGCCAGAGATTCTTAGCGCCCTCCGCTGCGTCACAGGTCTGACCGCCGCCGTGGTCAGTTGCTCTGCAGCCGCTGGGGACTGAGGGCCGAGGGTTAATTGGTTTGATCATAGAAGGTTGTGGTCAAGTACTACACCAGGGTGGCCAAATCCTGCTCTGGTGAATGTTGTTCATAATCAGGTAACATACCTAGGAGTCCGTTTCCTTATTTCGGCCAAGGATAAGTAAGAGCGAGTGGTGTAACATACCTTGACTCTAGGTATTGGGACGGGAAAAATTGAACGTCACGTCGCCCAAATCAAGTAACCTATTCCCGTACCGCGTGCCCTCTATGCACCAGCCTGATTTCATTTAGTGATTTTTTTTTCCTATCCAAGTGCGGCTCGAGCGGGAGCACACGCCTTGGACAGGTGCCCTGTCAATACTACTCGTCGGGAGGCACCATGTGCTCATTCAGGCAAAACATTTGGTCTCTTCAAGTTTTAGTTGAAGTTTTTTTGCTAAGTGCAGTTTGGGCCCTGAGTTTTCGTCTGACGGGATGAGTGGGCTCTGAGGGCGCGTGCTTTTGTCAGGTGTGGTTGGGCGTCTGTGATCCCTTTTGGCTAGCATTGCAGAGAATTTCCCAAAACGGCCATCTCACGAGGGGAAGTGATGGCGAGCTTCGGCACTGAAGGTCATCAGAAGACTCCCAAAGAGCATCTGGTTCCTGGCACGCCCAGTCAGCCGAGCTACGTGCGAGCAGTTCATCTTCCGGGCGCAATATCTGGCGGCGGGGGTGCAGTTGTGCTCGCGCTTCCTTCCTGCTGTGGAATTCGGCGAAGTTGGGTATGGGGAGGATTCCCTGAAGACCACCGCAAGGGTAAGTGAGCCCTCTGGGGAGACGTGACTGCAGGACTGCCGGAGGCAATGACGACAATAGCGTCCCCACGTGTTCGAACAGAAATGCCGGAAGCAGCGACGACAATAGCGTCCCCACGTATTCAACAGGAATGCCAACGATGACCATAAGCGTATTCGTTCCGGTCCTCGCCACGACGAAGTGCGGTATCAGTGTGGTCCCCTTCAGTCAGGCTGGATTTGAACAATTGCCCGAGTGCCGCACCTTCAACAGAGCTTACGCGTTCCGGTCACCAGAACAAGATCCTCCGACACCTGCTGGGAGACAGCCTGCATTCCTGTGTCATGCAGGTGCCCTCTGGGTCAACATGGGCGCGGTCCGGACGCACGTGCGCGGCCACCTGGAGACCGCGGGGACGACAACGTGACCGGGTCCTGTTTCCTTTCCCTCGACCGAGCTGCAAAGAAACAGCAGGACCGCTCTGGGTGGTGCCTTCAGTGCCATCGTGTCATTGGACATCATTCTTCAATCAACTTTATCAATCAATCAACTTTATTCAGCATTTTTTGTCCTGAAGAACAGAAAAAAATGCTAGGGTAGGAGCAAAAAGCCACAAACTCAGTAGCTTGACGAGGCTCCCACCCCTAATTGACAAGGCCAACAGACTGTCACGTTATTACATATATATATACACACACACATACACACACACACACACACACATATATATATATATATATATATATATATATATATATATATATATATATATATATATATATATATATATATATATATATATATATATATATATATGCAGGACTTAGAACCAGCGAAAAAAAAGTATGCAATGGAATGTGCAGTAAGACAGGTGCTATATCTGAAATAGTTTTGATGTGAGAAATGAACATGTATCTGTGTTAACTCGTCGCAGACTATTTATACATATGAAGATTACAATTCAACGCACAGAAAATGAAAGAAACATATTTAGCAGGAAAACAAAAAAAATCGCGTCAACAGCTCCAAAGGGTCAAATATAATCGGGTGTACACAAGTTCACATAATAGAAGCAGGAAAATAGACGATGATAAAAACATACAATACATCCGCAATACAAAAGCAGCTTGTGTCGGAGAAACATAATTAAACTCATATGTTTTCAAGAATAAGGTATTTCTGCCACTTGTATTTGCTAAGGTTATGTATATCTATATTTTTATTTTGTAGGAAATTCAAATATGTAGGCATGTGGTACTGCAGCATGTGCCGACCCTGATTAGTGCGGGAAGAAGGTATAGACCAGTGTTCTCTGTTTCTGAATATGTAGGGCACTTCTAAAGGTCGATGTAAATTACATAAGTTGAGGAAAGTTTCGTTGTTAGTTTGAACACTGTGTTTGTACTTCATAATGAGGTTAAGTTTATGTATGTGGTGTATGGGGAGTACATTAAACGAAGCAAAAAGTTCTCTTGTATGGGCGTCATATGAGGCATTTGCTACATGACGAATTGCTTTCTTTTGTAATAGCATCAATTTGGTAAGGTTGGATTGAGTTGTGTCCGTCCATACAAGACTGCAGTAGTTAATATGGGGAGCGAAAATTGAATTATAAAGGATTAACTTAATTTTAGTCGGAAGCATCGTTCTAAACTTACACAGTACGCCACAAGCTCTTGCCAGGTTTCCCGCCACGCGTTCCACGTGGGCATTCCAGTTTAGATGTTGATTGAACGTCACACCCAATGTTTTTATTTCTTTAACGACTTTTATTTGTTCGGAACCGAGTTTTATGTCGATATCCCGACTGATAACCTTTTGTACAGGAGTAAATAATATGGCTCTTGTTTTAGCAACGTTAATTTGTAAACTATTTATTTGAGTCCATTGAGAGAATTTTTCAAATGTAACATTTGCGAAATCAGTGAGTTCTTCAATACTGGCTGACTGGAAAAAAATGCTTGTGTCGTCTGCATAAATGATGTAAGATGCAAGTGTGCTGGTGTTTACTATATCATTTATGTAAATATTAAATAAAACCGGTCCGAGTATACTGCCTTGCGGCACACCTGAAGTGACATTTAATAGGGAAGAGTGAGCTTTGTTAATCACGACGCATTGTTTACGGTGGTTTAAATATGACTTGAGAAGGTTACCAGAAACTCCTCGAAATCCATAATGCTCTAACTTTGTAGATAAAATTTTGTGGTCAATTCTGTCAAATGCTTTCGAGAAATCGATCAGAATACCTAGGGTCATTTCGTTATTTTCAAACCCTCTAAGTATTAATTCCTTCTGCGTCAACAAAGCTAATTCAGTGGACATACCTCGACGGAACCCGAATTGCTGTGGAGATAAAAGCTTGTGCTTATCACAGAAACTGGTGACTCGCTTGCATATTATTTTTTCTAGACCTTTGGAAAAAACGGGTAACACTGAGATCGGTCGATAATTTGAAAAGTTATTTTGATCGCCTGATTTATATATCACTCCTACTCTTGCACACTCCATAATATCTGGAAAGGTACCAGTATGTAAACACGTATTGTAAATGTGACAAAGAGCTGGAGTCAGCAGGTCTAAGACGTATTTAACAGGTTTAATTTCAAGATCATCAATGTCCCGGGCTTTACTATTCTTTAAGGACATAAAGGTAGAGTAAATTTCTTCATCAGTAGTCGGTTCAAAAAAGGCAGATTTAGGATTGGGTGCACCTAAATATTTTTTAATTTCAGCGCTGTCTTGTATAAGTGTTCCCGGGGAAAGATTTGTAAAGTATTTGTTAAACTCGTCCGCTAGGTCCTTCCCTTCTAGTGTTTTAGCATTTACTGTTAGTTGAAGTACTTGATTGTTGCGTGTGCCAGTATTCAATATTTTGTTAAGTTCGCGCCATAGAACATCAGTCTGACTAGTTGAATTGTTCGAACTGTATTCCCCAGCTAGGGATCTGGGGAATACGAAGAGTATTTAAGGAGCTGCTGGTTTGATGCCACGAGAGAGTGCCCTTCTTGAGAGGCATCAGAGAAATCCGACTCCTAAGAAACTCTCTTTACTGAGAAGCGCTCTGAGTTGGCCGTACTTGTACATAATGTAAATAGTCCTGGTATAAAGTTTTCCAAGTTTTCTTCCTCCGATCGGCCTCGTCTCTTCTCCGGCCCATTCACGCTACCTGTATCCCAACAAGTGGATGGCAGCTGTGGGATGTCAACGGACCTCGGAAGCTACGGGACTGACAGGCGTCAGTTATATCTTGGCAGGGTGAGTGCCCAATGTTTTCCGTTCATTTCGCCAGACCGTAGTAGCACAGGCAGATGCTAGGTGCGGATTCCTGTTGTCTGGGAAATTGATTTAGGTAAACTGTTTTGTCCATTTCAAGCTAGGGCTTTTGTTTTAGTGGGCTTGCTAACGCATGGTGGAACTCACGATGGAGAAGTGAAAAGTGCAGGACCTGCTGGAAATTTGCCAGGAGCTGGGGATTTCGCTACGTTCTGCGAAAAGAAAAAATGAAACTCTCGAGGTTACGCGGCAGGAGGAGGTGACTACTGAGGAGGTCGACGAGGCTTTGGAAACGATTGTTGGACGCACGAAAGAAAAAGAAGAGCTTCGGTTGGCTCAAGAGAGACGGGAGGTCCGTGAGGCAGAGGAAAAAGCTAGAGAACATGCTCCAAAAATGAAGGAGCTTGAAATCGCGTCGAACGGAGGGAATATGGCGCGTCTTAGCCCTGTAGCTTCGGTAGAGGAGCAAGGGAGGCAGAGATTTCAGGATCTCGTCTCGCCATACCGCGTGGGAGGCGATATTGCACTCTTTTTGGTAAATTTCGAACACGCATGCGGGAAGGTGGACATCGACAAGAGCGCTTGGTCGGAGAAGTTACTTCCTCTCCTTCCGTGCGAGGCGGCCGAAGTGGTGGCTCGCCTCTCACGGGAAGAGTGTGATGACTACGAGAAGGTAAGGAGCGCACTGCTTAGAAAGTACCGGCTTTCTGCTGAAACCTTTAGGCAGCGATTCAGGAAGGCAAAGAAAGGCGGAGAGTCGCATACTGACTTCGCGTACCGGCTTAGTCAAACGAGTGGCTTAAGACCGCTGAGGTGCGCGGAAGTCATGACAAGGTACTGGAGTGCATCGCACTAGATCACTATAGCGCGATTCCAGAAGATCTGAGGATATGGCTGCAAGATAGGCTAACAGATATAGACCTAGACAAAGCAGTACAGCTCGCAGACGAGTATTACGTTCGCCGAAACCTCCAAAGCAAGGCAGGGTATGATAACAGGTTAGGAAAGGGAGAAACCTATTTAAAGAGAATCCCCGAATGAAGGGTGCCACCAGCGCGCCGAGATCGCCGAACAGAGGAAGCGGGATCAAAAGGAGGAGGTAGCGAAAACAAGATGGAGTCACCCAAATCTGCCGATTCGCCGTAACAGCAGGCACCTGGAGCTCGCGCGTTTGAAGCGCCAAAGCACATTGTCTGCTATAATTGCTACAAGGAGGGTCACTTCTCAGTGAACTGCAAACAGCAAAAGATGGCGTTCGCGTGCATGCGAGAGTCGGAGGAAAACCTTAAATTGCTGGAGCCATACATGCGGGACGTGGTTATAAATGGCAAGAAATTCAGGGCAGTGCTGGATTCAGCAGCTACCATGGATGTTGCTTACCCGTCCTGTGTCTCCTCCACGGACTACACCGGCGAATGCGCCTGGATTAAGCAGGTGGCCGAAGAACCGAGTGCATGCTTGCCTATAGCGAAGGTGACCCTAGAGGGGACTTTTGGCAGGCTAGACACAGAAGCGGCAGTTAGCACAAATTTGCCGACACACTTGCCCTACCTGTTTTCAAACAAATCCGAGCAGCTGCTGAAAGAGAAAGGTCTCTCTTTCACCTCTGGCTTGGCTTGCATGGCGCTAACACGTTCTCGAGCGCGAAAGCTCGCAAAGGAACTCGACTGCGCTCTCATAAATGAGCATGCACCGAACCACTCTCCCGACCAGCCCGAGATCCTTGCAGAAAAACTGATCCGTCTAAACCGCATGACCATGAAGGTGTTCCCGAACAAGCGGTAGGTCATGAAATCCAAGGAACTGCCGATTCCGTAGAGAATGGGGCAACAGGAGCCAACGCGAAGGGTTCGACATTAACACCTGCTTCGACTTGTTGGGAGGAGTTGACTAAGGTTGATAGGAAAGCACTTATTGCAGAGCAGAAAAACGACCCATCGTTCAGAGCTCTCAGCAATAAGGTGAGCGAGGGAGTCACCAGAAAGAACATCAGCTTTCATGAGAAATCAGGCCTTCAGTACCGGAAATCATCATCATCATCATCATCAGCCTTAGTACACCCACTGCAGGGCAAAGGCCTCTCCCATGTCTCTCCAATTAACCCTATCGGAAGTACCGGAAATACTGCGACTCAAAGGGGCGCGCATATGAGCAACTCCTAGTGCCTGAGAAGTACCGGCGGCAGCTTCTAGAGCTCGCACACGGAAAGGCATGGGCGGGCCACCTGGGCATAAAGAAGACAAAAGCTAGATTAGCCCTCGAATATTACTCGCCTCACTGCTGGAAAGATGTGGAACAGCTTGTTAGATCCTGCGACATCTGCTAGCGGTCCGCAAGTCGACGGATAAATGGAAAGCGCCCATGACACTAGTTCCCATAATTACAGAGCCCTTTCGGCGTCTTGTAATAGATACTGTTGGCCCACTGGCAGCGTCCAACTCTGGCTGTCGCTACATTCAGACCTCACTGTGCGTGGCAACCAAATTTCCCGAGGCTATTCTCTTGAAGGAGCTACGTTCTGCATGTGTTGTAGACGCCCTTTTGTCAATTTTCTCTCGCGTGGGGTCCCCTGCAGAGATACAAAGCGATAACGGGAGCGTGTTCACAAGCTGCTTGACAACAACGTTCTTTAAACGGTGTGGGATTAAAATTATCCGCAGTACCATTCACCACCCTCAGTCAAATCCAGTCGAGCGTATGCACTCAGTGCTAAAGCGGATACTTAGGTCTCTGTGTTTGGAGCATAAGGGAGATTGGGAAGGCTGCATTCCAGCAGCACTCTTTGCAATGATATCCGTCCCCCACGAAAGCACAGGATTTAGCCCCGCTGAACTAGTCTACGGCGTGACTTGGGGACCCCGTTGCGCATGCTAAGGGAGTCATGGGATGGTTACGGAGAGGATCCCTGTGTAGTGGAATACATCCTGAAACTACTGGAAAGTCTTGCGAAAACCAGAGACCTCGTGGAAGCAAATGTCAGAGCAGCGCAGTCACTGTCTAAAGTGTACTACGACAATTCGGCACGCAAGCGCACCTTTCAACCTCGTGGCCAGGTGATGATGCTGCGTCCGTCAAAAAGGAACCAGCTTGAGGTGCAATAGGAAGGGCCAGCTAAGGTGGTGTCCAAGCTTTCGGACACCAACTACGAGGTCAAATTTAAGAACAAACACAATCGAATAATCCACAGTAATTTGATGAAGCCTTATGTGCAGCGTCAGGCCATGGTTAACATGGCGCTGAACATGCCAGAGGAAGAGATCTCAGACATACCTTATGTCATACGTGAGGACGAGCAGGCAGCGAATGAGCTGCTAAATTCAATCCACAGAGAGCCACGTTTGTCGAAAAATGAACGAGGAGACATGAAAAACGTCGTCCGCGACTTTGAGGTGGTGTTTTCAAGCAAGCCAGGAAAAACAACCCTCGTCGAACACGGCATTCAGCTGTCCAGCGAACAGCCAATCAGGAGCAAACCGTACCGTGTCTCTCCAAGACAAAAAGAAATCATTGAGACGGAGATCCGCCGTATGTGCGAACATGGCGTCATAGTGCCCTGTTAAAGTGACTATACGTCACCAATCATTATTGTAGAGGTTCCAGGCAAGGATCCGAGACCTTGCGTGGACTACCGGAGACTGAATTCAATCACAGTGGACCAGACCTACCCCAATCCGAACGAGGAGAGGGTTGAAACAGTCGCTAAATCAGAATATATACCCACACTGGATTTAGTTCGTGGTTACTGGCAGGTGCCACTCACTGAGAGCGCCAGCAGGTACGCAGCATTCGTGTCCAACGCGGGCACGTTTCGCCCTGTAATGTTGAGCTTCGGCTTGAAAAATGCTTCATACTGTTTTCAAAGTTAATGGACCAAATGCTGCAGGGACTTGCAGATTTCGCTCTCCCCTACCTTGACGACGGGCCGTTTTCTAACAAAACTGGGAGGAGCACATTGAACACCTGCGTATTGTGTTGAGCCGACTGCTTGAAACTGGTTTAACGGTGAGGGCGGGAAAATGCCACCTGCTGTGCGCCGAAGTGAACTATCTTGGGCACGTGGTTGGGCGAGGCCAACGCAGACCTCCAGAACTTAAAGTGGCTGCCGTGGTGTAGTACCATCGCCCAACCACAAAATCGGAACTGAGGGCTTTTCTTGGCCTAGCAGGCTATTATCAGCATTACGGTAAGAGCTACTCTGATTTAGCCAGCCCCCTGACCGACGCGCTGAGAAAAAGTGAGCCTGCCAATCTTTCTTGGGACCAAAAGAAAGCGAAGGCATTTCAGAGTCTGAAAACGGCCCTAAGCGAGCGCCCAATACTGGCTGCGCCAGATTTCTCGAAACCCATTATCATACAATATGATGCCAGCGACCGCGGATTAGGCGCTATTCTTTGCCAGGAAAGCGATGGCAGGCACGGCCTGTCCTTTACTTGAGCCGCAAGCTCAGCACGCGGGAAGAGGCGTATATCACGTCTGAAAAAGAATGCTCATGCCTCGTTTGGGCGATTGTCACGGATCTCTCAGGAGAACACTCGGACCGAAAGAATGGACTAGGCGACGGGTGTACCCACACCCACGCACATTTAATACACCCTACGTGGCACACACTAGAACACAAAACTAACAAAACTAACAAAAAGCACAAAGACTATAAATACACACGACCCGGGCACACTGCTATACTAGCGTCTACTACTAGTGTTCTACCATTAGCGGTCGGCGTTCGTGCTCACGGTTGGCTCGGTGGGGCTGCGGCGTTGTATGGATCCAGTCTCTTTCTACAGGTGTCATACCCCATGACTGGAAAGTGGGGAAGGTCGTTCCGGTCCACAAGTCGGGTAACAAAGATTCACCACTTAATTACCGACCCATATCACTCACCAGCATACCATGTAAACTCATGGAACACGTCATTTATTCTTTAACAATGCATTTTCTGGATTCAAATAACTTTTTTCACTCATCGCAGCACGGATTTCGCAAAGGATACTCATGTGAAAGTCAACTAGCACTTTACGTTCATGACTTGCATGCCAATCTTGATGCTAACCCCCAAACTGACGCAATTTTTCTCGACTTCGCTAAAGCATTTGACAAGGTACCTCATAACCACTTATTTCTGAAACTCTCTCGCCTAAACTTGCATCCCGACATACTAGCATGGATAAAAGAATTCTTAACTCACCGCTTCCAATCAGTCGTTGTCAATAACCAAATGTCTGACCTCCTACCAGTCTCCTCAGGCGTGCCCCAAGGATCCGTCCTTGGGCCACTCTTGTTTCTAATTTATATTAACGACCTACCTGAGAAATTAGATTGCCATATTCGGATGTTTGCTGACGATTGTGTTATTTACAGAACAGTCACTAACACCTTTGACCAACAATCCCTTCAAAATAATTTAACTCATGTACAAGACTGGTGCAGTGAATGGCTAATGACACTTAACACAAGTAAATGCAAATATATGTCGTTCCATCGTCGCCGTTACCCTCTTCTGTTCCAATACAGCATATCTAACGTTCCTCTCGATCTTGTCCAATCATACAAATACCTTGGTGCTCATATTTGTCATGATCTTACATGGAATACGCATATTTCAAACATCATATCATCCGCCAACAGAACACTAGGATTCTTAAAGCGTCACCTACGCTCTGCACCTCAGCATGTCAAGCTCCTCGCATACAAATCATTAGTCCGATCAAAATTAGAATACGCATCTCCCATCTGGTCTCCAAAGCAAGCATATCTCTGTAATTCAATTGAAGCAGTTCAAAACCGAGCAACTAGATTCATTCATTCATCGTATTCTTTTGATATCAGCATATCATCCCTCAAATCACAGTCCAGCCTACCTACCCTTGCTCATCGCCGCTACATTGCTAGTTTATGTTTGTTTCACAAGTTTTTTTACTCTGAGCTACGACAGGAACCCTACATCTGCGCACCACCACCACGCATCTCCCTCCGCACCGGCCATCAGCAGCAAGTGTCACGACCTCGCGCCCGCACCACTACATTTTCTTCATCATTCTTCCCCCGGACCGCGAACGACTGGAACGGCCTTCCCCGTGAACTTGCTGCTATCACATGCCAATCATTGTTCATCGAAGAAATCACGCGTGTACTTGCTTAGTGATAATCTTATATTTGTATAACTTTCAACTTATCTGTTAGTCTTTCTGTTTTTCATTTCTGTGTGCCCCACCCCTTATGTAATACCCTCTAACGAGGGTTTTTAAGGTATTAAAGTGAAGTGAAGTGAAGGTGGCGTTCGCCGTGCTTGAGCTGGCGTCGCTGGCGGCGTTCGACGCGCTTGGGCTGGCGTCGCTGGCTGCGTCGTACTAGCTCCAGGTCCAAGCGCCCGTGGAGGTGATGCCGGTGTTGTTGGCTTTGGGGGCACCAACCGGATGGGTGGCAACAGCGCTGGAGATACCCCTGGCCGTAGCAGGTGGTAGCGTCCTCCGTTGACTCCCCGGAACGGGCTCAGGCACGGCAGGTAGTCCACGATGCGATGTCGTAGAACAAGAGCTCACCGGAGCAGTAGCCGGCGTCGCTCTCTTCCAGCCAAAGTGTCCCTGACCCGCCGGAGCCTCCGCTTCTCTGCTTTTCCCCCAGTGCCTCGCTCTCACTTGCCCTTTTATAGCCTCGGTGTTAATCCACGTAAGCCTTGCGGTCGTCTTTTTCTGTTCCCCACCAATCACCTCTCTCCACCTCACCGAATGCTTCTCCCCCAATCATCTCTCTCCACCTCACCGAATGCTTCTCCCCCAATCATCTCTCTCCACCTCACCGAATGCTTCTCCCCCAACCATCTCTCTCCACCTCACCAAATGCTTCTTCTTCCTCTTCTTTATTCTTCGGTTAATTCACGTCGTCTTTTTCACACCTTTCTTTTCCTTTAAAATTTAATTTAGGCTCCTTTATATATGTGAAAAGGGCCCCCTTTCTCAAGAGTTTTTCCATGAAAAACTGCTCACGTCACCCTTATCTCCAAGCCATCCATACAACCGACCATCTTCCGTGGCGATTCTGGACCCAGCACACACCACACCGCAGATGTCCAGCACACACCAAACGCACACCACTCACACAGCACACCAAATTGCGTTTTCAGAACACTAACACACCGCTGCCGTTGTCCGTACAGAGTCCTTAATAAAGATGTTCGTGTCCAGAACACGCACCTTTGTATGATCACATAACACCAACAACAGCAGTAACAACAAGATAACTCTCAGAGATAGATTAACACAGCAACAACAACAAGATACATCCCAAAGATACCTATGAGCTGTTCAGTTGGCTCTACTCATGAAGACCGCTCCAACGTTATCTCTGCCTTTAATATATTCCACCTGAAATGAGTATTCTTGCAAGGCCAAACTTCATCTCATAACGTTACTATTGTTCATTTTGGCTTTGTTAAGTATTCAAGCGGCTGATGATCTGTATGAATCCTAAAATGTCTCCCATAAAGATAAATGTGGAGTTTCTTTACCGCCCACACCACCGCCAAACTTTCCTTTTCAACAGTGGAGTAGTTGCGTTCACTAGCCGATAATCTCTTGCTTGCCAAAAATACCGGATGTAGCACGCGATTCTCTTCTTGCAAGAGTACGGCTCCTAAAGCTCGGTCTGATGCTTCAGTGCGAAGCACATACTCTTTACCCAGATTCGGAGCAAGCAGAACGGGCGGTTTTGCCATATACCCATTTAACATCACGAAAGCATTTTCATGTTCAGCAGTCCAATTCAGCTTATTGCTTGCCCCCTTCTTAGTGAGTTCGACAAGCGGGTCGGCTATGTGGGCCTAATCGAGAATAAAGTCCCTGTAGTATCCCGTTAACCCCAGGAACGACTGTAACTCCTTCTTGGTCGTCGGTGTGTGAGCCTGCTGTATTTTGTCCAAGATGTCGTCTTTCGTCGCGATGCGGCCCATCCCCAGCTTGTGTCCGAGAAAAGAAATGGCTTCAAAGCCCTCCTCACATTTTGCCGGTTTTATGGTCAACCTGGCTTGCTGAATTCTATCGAATAGTTTTTCCAGCATACTTGCATGCTGCACCAGGATGTCATCAATACAGTGTTCTACATTTTGGAGCCCATCCAAAACCTTCCTCATGAGCTTCGTGAATATTGCAGATGCTGTCTTCAAACCAAAAGGCATGAATTTAAACTGGAATAAACCAGCCGAGCACGAAAAGGCAGTCTTCTCTTTAGACGAATCTTCCATTGGTAATTGCCAATACCCTTTAGCTAAGTCAAATTTAGAAAAAAGCCTTTTGTGAGCCACCTTAGCGAACACCACGTCCGCTCTTGGTATAGGTTCTGCATCGGGTACTATGATGTCATTTAGCCGACGAAAATCTACACGCCGTCGGTTACTACCATCGGGTTTTTTGACAACCACGAGAGGCGCATTGTATGCTGACCACGACCTCTCAATCACACCAAGCTCCAACATATCCCGCACCTCCTTTTCTATTGATCCTTGAACTGCTAAAGGTAGTGGGTATTGCTTCACGCTGATTGGTCTGTCTGTAGAGAGATCTAGTCTACAACATATGACATTCGTTTTGCCCGGCACATCCGCAAACACATCCGCTTTTTTTGGAGTAGGGCCTTTATCTGTGAACTTCGGTATTCATTCAAATTGGGGTTTATTAGTGCCTTATCCCAACGTACAGTTTTCTTCCCACTGCATGTGGGCATCTCGACAACATCATCTGTCTCCTCGGCTACTAACGAGCATGCTACCTTGGGGGCGCACTGTACGGGAACTCTTTCTTCGTACTTTTTCAACATGTTTGCATGGAAAACCTTCTTGGTGTTATTTATCAGTAACTCATAATCCATGTCATTTTTCTTCTGCGTCACAAGGTAAGGGCCCTTCCACTGCATCAGTAACTTATTATGATCCGTGGGTAGCAAGATGAGAACCTTGTCACCTGGATTCAGATTCCTGTGAGTGGCTTTCTTGTCATAGTAGCCCTTATAGCGTTCGCGCGCTCGTTCCAGACCTTGATTTGCTAGCCTGCATGTTTCTTCCAACTTGTCCCGCAACTGAAGAACGTATGTGTATGTTGTGTTGAGATCTGACGCAATCTCCTTATTGGCCACAGCTCCTTGAGTATTGTAAGTGGACCTCTAACGGTTCTCCCATACAACATCTCAAAGGGCGAGAAACCAAGACTCGTTTGTGGTACTTCGCGGTAAGCGAACAAAAGAGCTGGGAGATATCTATCCGAATCAGTAGGTCTCTCCTGGCACATTTTCTTGGTCATATTTTTGAGGGTGCCGTTGAACCGCTCTACAAGCCCATTACACATGAGGTGGTAAGGCGTTGTCAGTAATTGCCTGACTGACAAAAGGCGGTTAACCTCCTTCATTAGTTTCGATGTGAAGTTCGAGCCCCGGTCACTCAAAACTTCCCTCGGGAACCCATAACGCGAAAACATTTCCACAAGACCCTCAGCCACTTGGATCCTGTCAATAGTTCTCAGTGGAATAGCGTCAGGATAACGAGTGGCCACGTCAACTAGAGTAAGCACGTATCTATTGCCTTTGGCGGATACTGGAGAGATTGGCCCCACAATGTCAATAGCCATTCGCTGAAACGGTAGGTCGATGGCTGGCATCTTGCCCAGAGGTACGGGACCAACTCTTCCCTTCGTAACTGTGCGCTGGCACACATCACATGAGCGAACAAAGCGCTTAACGTCACTCTGAACACCCGGCCAAAAGAACTCCTCGGTGATCCTAGACGCCGTTTTGTGAACACCCTGGTGTCCGGCCATAATGGCGTCATCTCCTAAGCGTAGCACGGTCTCTCGCATGTCTCTCGGTAACACCAGCTGTTGGACACGCATTCCTGAACTAAATATGCATTCCCTGTGCAGAAGAAAGACCATTTACCAATTGATATTCGAAGGATGTGCGACTCTTCCTTCTCTTCACATTTTCCCCGACTCTTTCGAAGCAGGTTTTCAGGCTCGGGACTTGTTTTTGCATAATTGCAATTTCGCCCGGTGTTACGCTCAGGCACATCGCAACAGGAGTAGAGAGCGGACGCTGCGTTGCTCGGGCTGTCGCTTGAGCTCTTGTCTCCACTGCCGGCGAGAAACTGACTGCCCCCGTCTGAGCTGTCGCGGGCCTTTCCTTCTTTGGATGTTCTTCAGCGTCGAGCATCCTCTACTCGGGTTCGGGGTCTTCGAAACTTCTTGCACCCGTAATGTTTCCCAAGATGAGATTGTAAATGGGTTGGTCTACGCACTTTGCCACTACCTGTCCAGTATAATATGGCGTGGACACTAGAATCCTTGCTTCAGGAAGGTACCTCACTGTGCTGTCTACGAGAGTGACGACCGACGCTTCCCCTGTAAGATCCTCGTCCTTCACCAGGCTTCTACGAACCAAGACTGTGTTGGCTCCGCTGTCTCTAAGCACCAATATAGGACGGTCTCCTATTTGACCAACCACCACTGGCATTGCTGCTTTCGACTTGGGTGTTCCACTCTCTGCCTCATTTTCCAGCGGTGTTTGCTCTCCTTTCAACTGTGGAACTTCGGGTGACGTGACAAGTTCTACCCTAGAGTCGACAACGCATGCAGCTCGGTCGTGAGTTCTGTATCGGCACTCATCCAGAGTATGACCCCCCCTCTTACAACATTGACACACAACCTTTGTTTTCTGGGCAGCGCTACTAGTCCGACAGGCAGCTGCACGGTGTCCCACCTTGCCCCATAGAAAACACCTTACTAGCGCCTTAGATGCACCGCCATATGATCTTGGCCTTGCCGCATCTGTCTCTAAGGTCTTTTGGGTTTCCTCCTTTGCCTTACTCAAATTTCTTAACCGTTGAGCCTCGAGGAATTGGTCTGCAGTGTCGGCGAACTCTTCCCGCGAACACAACTTTCTTTCAGGAATAGCGCCAGCTTTGAGCTGCAACACGCTAAAAATTGCTCTGTGACCAGCTTGTCACGCACACCTTCAAAACTCTTTTCTGCGTTTGACATATCAAGCCACCTATCAAAATAGTTGGACAGCCTGCAGGAAAACTGATTAGCGGTTTCCGAATCCTCAGGTTGTGGGGCGCGAAATCTCTCGCGCAATTCCTCTGTCGTAAGCCTGAATATTTGGAGGAGTGCCTTTTTGACTTTCTCGTAGTCCATGGAATCAGCCGCAGGCATCCTTTCAAACACATTGAGCGCCTCTCCAACGAAACACATGCTTAATGCCGTGGCCCATTCACTGCGCTCCCAGCCTTGCCCCAAAGCTATCCGCTCGAATCGTTGCAGATATGCATCTAAATCATCTCTCTTGTCATCCAAAGGGGCGATCAGCTTCCTTGGGCAAACTCTGGCCGGTCTAGGAGATTCTGTACCCGCTAAGGAACGCTGATCATTGTCCGTGATCTCCTCATATCCTCACGCGACATGCGCCTGTTTCCACAAAATAAACTCCTTCTCCCGTTCTATCCTTCCTTTTTCCTGTTCTTCTGCCTCGCGGGCTCTTCTAGCTTCTCGCTCTTCTGCCTCGCGAGCTCTTTTCGCCTCGCGCTCTTCTGCCTCGCGAAAGAGCTCGCGCTCTTCTGCATCACGAGCTCTTTTCTCTTCCCGCTCTTCTGTCTCGCGAGCGTCTGCGCGTAGTTGCGCCCTTTCCTCTCTCTGCCTCTTTCCCTCCTCCTCATAGAGATGCATCGCCTCTTCCTTGCTTAACCCTAGCTTGAGCGCCAGTTGTAACGTTCTTGCCAAATCCATCCTTTCTGCCGTCGAGAGATCGGAAAGATCCGAGACAAAGCAAAAAAGGAAATGTATCCTGGCACAGGCTCGCCACTTATCTTTGTCACGGATCTCCCCGGAGAACACTAGGACTGAAAACTTGGACTAGGCGACGGGTGTACCCACACACACGCACATTTAACACACCCTACGTGGAACACACACTAGAACACAAAACTAACAAAACTAACACAAAGCACAAAGATTATAAATACACACGACCCGGGCACACTGCTACTAGCGTCTACTACTATTGTTCTACTATTAGCGGTCGTCGTTCGTGCTCATGGTTGGTTCGGTGGGGCTGCGGCGTTGTATGGATCCAGTAGGCGGCGTCGAGGCGGCGTTCGCCGTGCTTGAGCTGGCGTCGCTGGGGGCGTTCGACGCGCTTGGGCTGGCGTCGCTGGCTGCGTCGTACAAGCTCCAGGTCCAAGCGCCCGTGGAGGTGATGCCGGTGTTGTTGGCTTTTGGGGCACCACCCGGATGGGGGGCAACAGCGCTGGAGATACCCCTGGCCGTAGCATGTGGTAGCGTCCTCCGTTGCCTCCCCGGAAAGGGCTCAGGCACGGCAGGAAGTCCACGATGCGATGTAGAACGCGAGCTCACCGGAGCAGTAGCCGGCGTCGCTCTCTTCCAGCCAAAGTGTCCCTGACCCGCCGGAGCCTCCGCTTCTCTGCTGTTCCCCCGAGTGCCTCGCTCTCATTCGCCCTTTTATAGCCTCGTTGTTAGACCACGTATGCCTTGCGGTCGTCTTTTTGTGTTCTCCACCAATCATCTCTCTCCACCTCACCGAATGCTTCTCCACCAATCATCTCTCTCCACCTCACCTAATGCTTCTTCTTCCTCTTCTTTATTTCGGTTAATTCACGTCGTTTTCTTCACACCTTTTTTGTCCTTTAAAATTTAATTTAGGCTCCTTAATATATGTGACAGCGATAGGCAAACTGGCATGCTACGTCTCCGGGTCCCGTTTCACAGTAGAAACGGACCATTGCCCTTTGACTTGGCTGCACAATATGTCGCCCAAAAATGGTCGTCTACTGAGGTGGAGCCTGGCACTCCTGCACCACAGCTTCGAGGTTCGCTGCAAGAAAGGCAAGCTCCACACAATTGCCGACGGGCTAAGCCGAGCCTTTTATCTAGTAAGGATTTTACAAAAGGGGATGTCCCCCAAATTTCTAGCTTTGGAGGTTTATTTCATATTCTCTTCCTAATGGAGAGCGCATATCTCCCACTTTCTTCGCAGTAATGTCGTTCATAATCAGGTAACATACCTAGGAGTACGTTTCCTTATTTCGACCATGGATAAGTAAGAGCGAGTGGTGTAACATACCTTGACTCTAGGTATTGGGGCGGGAAAAATTGAACGTCACGTCGGCCAAATTAAGTCACCTATTCCCGTACCGCATGCCCTCTAAGCACCAACCTGATTTCATTTAGCGAATTTTTTCCCTATCCAATTGCGCCTCGAGCGGGAGCACCACACGTCTTGGACAGGTGCCCTGTCAATACTACTCGTCGGGAGACACCATGTGTTCATTCAGGCAAAACATTTGGTCTTTTCAAGTTTTATTTGATGTTTTTTTGCTAAGTGCAGTTTGGGCCCTGAGTTTTGGTCTGACGGGATGAGTGGGCTCTGAGGGCACGTGCTTTAGTCAGGTGTGGTTTGCATCTGTGATCCCTTTTGGCTAGCATTGCAGAGAATTTCCCAAAACGGCCATCTGACGAGGGGAAGCGATGCCGAGCTTCGGCACTGAAGGTCATCAGAAGACTCCCAAAGAGTATCTGGTTCCTGGCACGCCCAGTCAGCCGATCTACGTGCGAGCAGTTCATCTTCCGGGCGCAATATCTGGCGGCGAGGGTGCAGTTGTGCTCGCGCTTCCTTCCGGCTGTGGAATTCGGCGAAGTTGGGCATGGGGAGGATTCCCTGAAGACCACCGCAAGGGTGGGTGAGCCCTCTGGGAGAGACGTGACTGCAGAACTGCCGGAGGCAATGACGACAGCAGCGTCCCCACATGTTCGAACAGAATTTCCGGAAGCAGCGACGACAATAGCGTCCCCACGTGTTCAACTGGAATGCCAGCGATGACCATAAGCGTATTCGTTCCGATCCTCGCCACGACGAAGTGCGCTATCAGTGTGGTCCCGTTTAGTCACGCTGGATTTGAACAATTGCCCGAGTGCCACACCTTCGACAGAGCTTCCGCGTTTCAGTCACCAGTACAACATCTTTCGACACCTGCTGGGAGACAGCCTGCATTCCTGTGTCATGCAGGTACCCTCCGGGTCAACATGGGCGCGGTCCGGACGCACGTGCGCGGCCACCTGGAGGCCGCGGGGACGACAACGTGACCGGGTAATGTTTCCTTTCCCTCGACCCAGCTGCAAAGAAACATCAGGACCGCCTGCCGTGGGTGGTACCTTCAGTGCCATCGTGTCATTGGACATCATTCTTCGAACTGTATTCCCCATCTAGGGATCTGGGGAATACGAAGAGTATTTAAAGAGCTGCTGGTTTGATGCCAGGAGGGAGCCCCCTTCTTGAGAGGTATCAGAGACTCCCGACTCCTAAGAAGCTCTATTTACTGAGAAGCACTCTCAGTTGCCCGTACTTGTACATAATGTAAATAGTCCTTGTATAAAGTTCTCCAAGTTTTCTTCCTCCGATCGTCCTCGTCTCTTCTCCGGCCCAGTCACGCTACCTGAATCCCAACACCGCTTAGTATATTTGTTATGCATTAACAATATACCAAAAATACACATTTTATACATTACATTACGTTAAAAATACGCTAAAAATATACTATAAATATATTCACTTGGGCTTAAAAAAAGTGCACAAATTGGATTACCGGATTGGAGTGATCAAGTCGCCAACAGCTGAACTGATCACTGAACCGGCTATAAGCATCGTGGAGTCTAATATAGTGTAAGGTCACATGGCGGGGCGGGAAAGGTGTCACCACACAGCAAATGACCTCAGCAGACAGAAACTGCTCCGAAAACTATAATACTTGGCTTGCCTTATATACTATACCCCCTGAGAGACAGCACATTATCGTGCCTGGTGAGGCGCTTTCTGTGCAAAGACTGTGGGCCGCTTAATTGTCGCACAAACGCTGGAGTGGTTGCGTTCGTATCTGGGAGCTGTCTAGAAGCGAAGTCGTAACTTGCGTCAGGCAACGGTCAGGAGTCTGTCAACTAACATATACATGGGTCCTTTTCGCTGGCATGTTCGTGCACGGAGGCGCGCATGGCGCCCTTGACGGTATAATGCTGTCACCCTGTCCACACATAATTGAAATAAGTGCCTTCATCCGAGAAGTCACTATAAATCAAAGGACGACAGGAAAGGAGAGTTTTCGCAGTTTCCCGAAACGTGATTTCGAGCGCTGTATTTTTCCACACCATTTAAGTGTGCTGCAAATGTGTTTACGCGGGCTGCCCATTTGTTAGAATTGAAGTAGGTTCATTCCACGCCAAACGTCCCAAACGTTGCGCTCGACCATCGCCAATTTGTTTAAAAAATCATGGAAACTTATCCTAATGTGCGTAATCAAAGGCTGAAATATTTTTTGAGAAAAAATTCATTCATAAGGTTTGGGCAGTTTGAATATTCAGAAAAGGCGAGGAACCAGGCGCTGCTCAATAATTAATAAAAAATCAAAATTTACAGAAAAACACTTCATAATTTTTTCATTGATATTTGCACCGATTATGGTTTTCGAGAACTCGGGGCATGCAGCTTTTTACGGAATCAATATTTTTAAAATATCAAAATATTAGAAATCGTACCATTTTTGTAGTTCTTTATTTTAAATATCAAGTTGCTCTCGGTAATTTCGAAAGAGCCAATTTATCAGGAGCAAAACAGCAAAATAGGGCGGGACTGAGGCAGGCGACAACACAGGGCGCCCTGTGTTGTCGCCTGCCTCAGTCCCGTCCTGTTTTGCTCCTCACGATGTCCACTGGCCTACAACCAAGCCCTTATAAGTTGCTTCATTAGATGTCTAGTAGCTATCAGAAATGTTACAGGGAATGAGACCGTACACTGAGGTGAAAAAGTTCTTAAGTTGCAAAAAGGGCATTTCGAGCCCAAACGCTCGTTAATTTCACCATGGTGTGGTGCAAGTAAAAATACAAACAATATAGCGAAAAGGATTGATGGGGAAGGTGTGCTTTCGTTCGTCGCCTGTGCACTCCGGCTTCGTACAAACTCCCGTAAACTCTCACCGAAATCTGCTTCTAAGTGAGCAGACTATAATATGCAATAACGTTCAGCAAGGCGGAAATTTGGGCGACTTGGTTAGTATGGATCATTTTTGCTCACAGCGCAACAAGGACGGAACACGAGACGAAATACTAGCACTAACAATCGCTGGCTATCAACTGGTTTTTTATTGGAGAACGAAAGGGTTATGAATACAGACAATGTAAGATTTATCAAGACAACAAAAGTTATCTGGAAGGCACATGCATTTAAGAAATTGTGCCTATCGTACTTAATCCGTTATTTGGCCGCACTTTCCAAGCATCACAGGTAATCTGCCCAATACTGCAACAGGATGGTTCCATCCTGGTCCTTTGTAGGGCTGGCCTTTGCAAATATGGTTGCAATGTTGGGCCGATTACCTGTGCTGCTTAGGTTACTGAATGCTCTTCTGGGCCCTGTAAGATATTTGGAATAAATAAATTATTAGATAACTGAATTCCCTCTCGAATAATGCAATGGAGGGGCTGCTAATACACATCGCACCCTTGTGGTAAATATAGAAGGCCTCCATTACCTCGCGTGTCAGTTTATCGCTGTGTCGAAACACGATGCCCGTGTTCTTGTTATCAGGAACGCATTTGCACTCCTTGCATCGGAAAGCAGACTGGGCAAGGGGGTCACCTTTAGCTCTCCTTTCTGCGTTACCTTTCTCATGCTTGCATTGCCATTTCCTGCACTGGGCGCCTGTGTGGGAAAGGGGATCAATTTTTCTTGTGTTCTCATGCTCCATTAGACGTTTGTTGACACACCTGCCAGTCTGGCCAATGTACATGGTACCGCATGAGAAGGGGACCTGATATACCACCCCCACCTCGCAGGGTATAGACGGCGGCACATGACGCACCTGACAAGCATTCCTCTTGCCGTTTTGCCTCTGACGGACCTGTTTGTATATTGTGCTAAGTTTTCTAGGCGCAGAAAAGATGACATCGATGTCGTATCTACCTGCAACATTTTTCAGCCAATGTTACAAGCAGTGTGCATACGGGACCACAGCTGGTCTTTTCTTCTTTTTGCCTTCTTTCGGCTGAACGCCATCCTTAAGCTGTCTGAGATATTTCTGCGCTGCCCTGGAAAGGAGTTGATCAGGGTACCCGATCACACGTAACCTGCTTGCTTGCGCCAAAACGATCTCCCCCGTCCTTTCATGGCAAGATTTACTGAAAGCTGATTGCAAGCAACAAATGGCAATGCCCTCCTTTATGAGCTTAGAATGGCCAGACCGGAAGTTTAGCGATGGTTTGGCAGTCCTCGGGCGATACCACCAGCACAAGTGTTTGTCCTCACCACACAATGCCAAATTCAAACACTGCAGTTCTCTCTTGCTGGGAACCTCAGTGGGGAACTCCAGCCCGCGTCCACATTCCTTAAAAATCTTCAGAACGTCGACCTGACTTCTAGGAAAGCTGCCTGTTCGGGTGAACACCAAGCAGTCTTCGGCATACCGAAAACTCGAATAACGATTTTTAAACAATAACGATTTTTAAATAATGATTATGGACAATATACTATTCAGAAGCGTGAATTGGTGGGCGATTTGGTACATGTTCGACACAGAAAAAGAACAGCAAAAAAGACGGAGGACCAGGAGCAGACACCCACAGACTGTGGCCGTATTTTGAGCTGATTTATTTTGGTTCCACCACGAATTCAAAGCCACTACTTGCGCAAGCGCACATACATGCAACATTCATCAATGTCCGGGCGTCACTACAAACCAGATAAAGAATGCCACTATTTTTCAGTGAGAATAACAATCGGGTCGTTGATACAAACATGCTCGTTCTTTTTGATTAGAAACGCTTTTAACTGTTGGCGCTCGTGCCTAGACTTCCCGCGGCGGATAATGATAGTGCTGTTAAGCAAAGCTGAGCAGTTTTGGCACTCCTTCACATGTATGGGCAGGTTGCTCCCTGTACCAAAAGGCAGCGTTCTGCCGTGTTCCCTGAGTCGTTCGTTCAAGCACTCCCGTCTGGCCGATGTAGATTTTGCCACAAGAAGTAGGGATCGAATATACTACCCCCACAGCACACGTCGTGAACATCGTTTATTGCTTTGTTTTGCAGGCAGGTTCTTGCTTGGAGCCGGAGATGCGGACGTAAAGACTGGAAAGCTTTCGGGGAGCCGATGTCACCGCTTCGCGCACTTTTGCGTGCGCTCCCAGACACCCTTAGAGCGTGTGGGGGGTAGCGGTCTCGGTCACAAAGGAGATGCCCTCGACTCGGCGTGGCAAACTCAGCCGGAGACCAGCTACCAAGTGACAAGGGGTTGGTCGTTTGGTGCCCAGCTTTCGCCGGTCGCAAGCCAGAGAATGGGTCGGAGCCAAAGGCTCACAAAACAAAACAAAGTGTGTACAGCGAAGAAACGATACAAAGGATTTCACTATCACTCGTACGAGCACATACAAAGTGATTCACAAATAACCATGCAACGCGTGCAAAGTAACACTTGAGAGAGATAACAATTCAACAAAATCTTTGCACCTAAAGTGCACTCACACAGGGAGAAAGAAATAAACAAAACACAATTTGTTCTCCGGGCACTGCGACAGTCCGGCGGCCTGAGGAGCACGACGGGGCCGATCCGCAGACTGGCGCACGTTGTCTCGCTGGTCCGGGCTGGACGAGTGGTGTTCTCCCGGGAGTCGAGAAGGCGCGCTTCACGGACGCTTGAACGGCGGCTCGGGCTGACAGACGGCGGTTGCATCCCCTCATTTATAGGCGCGTAGCGCGTCTGCTTGTTCTTCGCGCCAAGGCAGGCGCGCACATACACGTAGCTTTAACCGCACAAACACCTTCTCCTTCTTGCGCCGGGCGCGCGACCCCATCGGTCGAGCGCGGAAACCATCTTCTACAACAATCTAGGCCATTCGCGGCACGCTGAGTCATCGGTGCCGAAGCGAAGGGGGGGGGGGGGGGGGGGGTATCCTTTGGCGCGAAAGGTTACCCCCTTTCCGTTGACAACAAGCAAAAACTTCTCCAACATTCGAGAGGAATCGACGCCGCGCGTGTCTATGTTTACTTTGGCGCCCCGACGGCGAGCTGAGTGAAAAGCACCGTGTGCTCCAGGGGTTCTTCCTCGCTGTTCTTTTGTTTTACTTCACCGCGCGTGGGCGCGATTGCTTAGGCACAGCGCCGGTTTGTTTCGAACATGCGCCGAATTTTGTCAGCCGAAAACACCAAATTCACGCCAAATTATTGGGGAACCTTTTTCAGCCCATGCGAAATCCCATGGTAGTAGGGAATCACCTCTAAGTTTCTTGTCATAAAGCACTTCACGACAAGCGTATTGTAAAAACTTTTTGGATATGTGGACGACTCTTTAATCATTTTAAACTTATCAACTCCAGTTTTTAGCTGACGGACACGTTTGCTGGAAGTATGCTCCTCGGTCTAAAAAGGCGCTCTTGCCTTATGCTTCCCCTCACTCGAAGCTGGTAAAACGTGGCATTGCCAACCTGTGAGCTTATTGAACCTGTGCTTGTCTGTTCCTCGGTAAGGCAGGGTTGGCCACTCACGCCTCAGCTTCTTGCGATCATCCTTGAGCCTTTTCTGTTATCGCTTTTACACAATGACGGGATCTGCGGTTTCACTTTTCAGTCGGTGCAAGTAAAACTGCTTGCATACGCTGATGATATTGCAGTTTGTTGCGCGGACAAGAGAGCGTTAAAGAAGTTGTGAAAGTTGTCGGGGATTATTGCAAAAAAAAACGGGTGCGAAATTAACGGGGATAAGCAGATTGGATTTTGGCATGGTGTTTGGGAGACCACACCCGCATTGTGCGCTTACATGCAGTGGACGACCTGCCCTGCGAACTACTTGGGGATATATGTTGTTTACTAGGAAGTGCAAACAACGGGCGAGGGACGGAGTAGGGGACACAAAAACACGTTCAAGAGCGCTACCACCAACTGTTTATTCACGCTGTAGCGAACAACGTACCTCCCCAGGTGCGCCCAGAAAGGATGGAATGTCCGAGTCCCAGTAAAACATTTATCTAACATTTCCAGGCCGTAGAGGCAGGACACAGAAACACAAGCAAAAGAGAAGTGCGCCCACTAATGGCCTAGAAACGTTTTTTCGAGGGTGTTAAGACAAAAACAAATCATAGCATTTTGGTCCCAGAAAGGTAACTGGGAGCACGTTTTTGAAACCAGTGCTTTTAAACGCTGCGAGCCATGGAAAGAAAAATGATAGGTGTAACGTGAAGAGGCCGGAAGCGGGCAGAGTGGGTGAGGGAACAAACGCGGGTTAATGAAATCCTAGTCGAAATCAAGAGAAAGAAATGGGCTTGGGCAGGGCATGTAATGCGAAGGCAAGATAACCGCTGGTCCTTAAGGGTAACGGAGTTGGTTCCAAGAGAAAGTAAACGTAGCAGGGGGCGGCAGAAGGTTAGGTGGGTGGATGAAATTAAGAAGTTTGCAGGCAAAGGGTGGATGCAGCTGGCAAAGGATAGGGTTAATTGGAGAGACATGGGAGAGGCCTTTGCCCTGCAATGGGTGTAGTCAGGCTGATGATGATGATGATGATGATGATGACAAATTGACTTCTCGCTCCCTTTTCTCTCTCCCTCGCGCCAAAAGCTGCGGGGAGAGAGAAAGTATTGCTCTTGCACTCGCCGTTTTGAGAGATCAAACAGTTTAGTTCGAACAGCCGAGGAAGCGCATTTCACCCCGCATCTCTCTCGCGGGCCGTCGACTCCATGCTGCAGGCAGGCAGGCGACGGCGGTCTGCCTTTTCATCACACCGCCGGGAGCGGCGGTCACCAACGTGCGGTCCCTGCAGGCATCTCCAACTACCAGCAGTCCTCGTTGCGCCGCTGTCTAGCAGAGGCGCAGTAATGGCCTCCCGTCGCTCGCCCGCCTTCCTCGCTGTACGGAAGTCATCTTGCGCACACGTATTCGCGCAGCCCCTAGCCGCTCGCGCGCAAGCCCCAGCGCGCAGCAGCCCTTGCTCTCATCACTGGGCTGTCGTGAACTTCGTAGCTACGGATTCATGGCAGCTTTCCCGCGCACCGCGGCGTGCCCACATAATTCCTTTCGGAACTGATGCAGCGTCGCGCGGCGCATCGCAAGTCTTTTGCGCAGCTTCACGGCCCTACACCATAATGGCGCTCTTACAGGCTTCGTTCGCGGCAGCGGATTTAAAGGCAATGGGCGACTGCTAGCGCGCTATATGGATCCCTCAGCGCCTCCGACGACTGTGGCCTGTTCTTGGTGGCAGCGTCGCCGTCCACTGTTGTCATAGGCGGGAGAGATCTTCGGACGCCCACCAGACTCTTGCTGCGAGTGCCCATGGATTAACCTGCTCTACCTACATTGCCGTCCTGTCGCAGCGGTATAGTTTGTGTTGTGTTCGCGTCGCTGGCTTACTCAAACAGCATTAGCCAAACAGCGCCCTGTTTGACTAATGTAGGTGCGCCCGCATGACAGAGGTATGATGACACATTTCACATGTTTTTTTCAGCACCCAACAAGTCATGAAGCCTGTGCGCCAAAGTCAACAGCGAGCAAAGGAAAAAATCAATGAAAAAAAACACCGGAAAAAACTTGTGAAATGTGTTAAAAGCGGGGTTTATGAAATACCTCTGTCATGCGGGCGCACCTACATTGGTCAAACAGGGCGCTGTTTGAATAAACGGCTTCGAGAGCACAAAAGATCCCTAATGGGAGCCATCAGCAGTGAATTAGCAAAACTTTGCAGAGAGCATCAATGCTCTCCACAGCTTATCAACACAATGGTCATCCCGTCATATTTTGATCAACGAATCAGGTAGATTGAAGAAGCCTTCAACATCTGACCAAAGAGCGACGTATGTGTCTGAATACCTGCAATAGCGATTTGTGGCAGAGAAATTGATTACCTGCGTGCGATGTCTTAATATTTCACCACGTGTACATCTTGTGCGTTTTTCATGCTTTTTTCTTTTCCTTCTTATACGAGCGAGATGTATATATTCGACGAACGTGCATTAAAAATCTGGTTGTTATTCAGCGTCGTGTCCCTGCTTGTATTTTGCAGAGGGCGGGGTGGCGGTGGGAAATTACGCTCATGTACACTTTTAGTGAAACAACTCAATTTCGTCTTCGCAAGTTCATGGATCTTACGAGGGATATTAATTGTCATGGTCCAAGTTGTGCAATGCACCCTTTTATCTCCAGTAATAAGTTGTGGATAAGAAGCACTTAGCTGTTTTCGACACAGTCGCCTTTCTTTAACTCTTGGCGGCGGGTGTATGCTGCAAAATGCATGCAACCTCAAGCATGAGTGCAGCTTATGGGGCCTTTGAGGTTCAGAGGGTGAGTCCTACTTTATTTCAGAACCTTGATGATTGCTCTGAGCGGTTGAAGTTTAAAAATTGATTGAACTGGAGTACAAACCTTTTTTATGATGAGGCCCAAAGCCATATGGCTTCTTTTTTCCAGACGCAGCTGTGTTGCGCGGTTAGGATTTTATCTTCTTTTTAATGCAGAAAAAGGGCCTCTTTTTTTTCTCCCGAACTCGAGCATTAGCTCCATGCTGCTATGGCCCTGCTTAAGCTTAACCCGCAAACATTTTTCTATGGCTATTTCGTCACTTAATCCTCACGAGAGTTGACAACTGGCAAAATGGACCATTTGCGAAATGTTAACTTCTCCGCAAAGCTTGTTTTCCACCCAAAAGGTCTCGTTCCCGGACGACACTCTCGCATTTTTTGTGGAAACGAAAAGAGTGAAGTTCCCTCTTCTGAGTAAACTCAGGAATGTCGCCAGTTTACTTCAAAGTGGCCTGGAGAGAGCCATCAAGAGTACAATTGTACTCATGCAGTCAACCGTCGGTAGCACTGCAGTAGAGGCTAGGCAGGGAATAGAAGGCAATGGGCTTTTGTTCCTGTGCGCCGGAAGTAGTGAGCTACCTCACGCTGAACTTTCTAAAAATTTTCTACTGAACAACACCGCCGCGCTAACTTCCTTCCCTTCCCCCTCTCCTGAGCACTCCTAGCCAGAACAAAGAACAACCCACTCTCCACAGCACTGTGACAAAGGACGGTATCCCTAATTTCTCCGCCTACATTCTGCTGCAGGCAGTGTGCGACCATCCGGAGTTTTCATTCGCTCGAAGAATTTGAGTGTGTCCTCTGGGTTCGAGACATTTACTACAGTCTGCGTTATCACTTGCTGTTCTTGCCACGAAAGGGGAGATGGGTTAGTCCGTCCCGAAATAGATTAAGGGGCCTCGAACCTTCTCTAAAAATGCGAGACTGCTGTCTGTAAACGAGTACTTTTGGTCGGAAGGCATCCTTTTGGAGAAGCTGACTTATATAATATTGCAAGTTGTGGCAGAAAGAAATGCACTATCTCAGTGCACGTACGCTTTTGTTGCACGCAGGCGGCAAAAATTCAGCCACAATTTTGCTAGCGCCAAAAGCATAACTGGACAACAGCTGAACAAGAGCTCGCTTCAGGTCATTTTTGTTTGTAAAAAATGTTCCATGGTCATACTATGACTCTAACTAAATGGTAGCCCCACTGCATGCACGAAAGCAATGGGGGGAATAAAGACGCCCTGCTTATCATTTCAAAAGCGTCAAATATACTGCGGTTCGGTTTCTTATCTCTTGCAGGTGTCAGCTGCAAAATCGGGCCCCTTTGAATCGACGCCGAAAGAACGCTGTAATTAAAAAAAAAAACTAGGCCATTTACGGAAGTGGGAGCTGAGCTCTACTTGCACTGCATGTGAGATATGTGCACTAGACACCAAATGTAGGAGCCTTCTAGTTTGGTATATAATTGGTGGGGCATGCATGTTCTTTAATCAGTATCATGAACGATTCTGCAATGATTTGGTATCCAGAGCTTGTGTTGTTCATTCTTTTACTTATTTCTTGGCCTCTACAGTATGCTCGCGTGCAAAACACCACACATACGCATTCGCGCTTCAGTACAAATTGCCACAGATTAACTTTTGATCTCATAATTACGATTTATGCGCTAAACGTGTGTACTGCCCGTCATGTTTCAAGGATTTCTTTTTGTCACAAAGGTTCTCTTAAAGAAGGGATGCCACCATGACGTTGACAGAAGACTGCTGAGTTATGCTGCCATTTTAAATTCAATAAGAAATAAACCCTGTCGTGCATACTGGTGTGCAATCACTGGAGTCCTAAACTGCACTCTGAAGTGCAGCATGGCACGCCACAAACTTATCGCACTGACACCAACATAACCAGGAATGTGTAAGAGAAAAACATCTGTGAACTTGATGGCAGTGAGGTGCTTATCATGCCTTTTCAGCAAGGAGCTTTGTTCTGTAGGTATATTGTAATCCTGCGTTTGGTTTCGATATGAGTAATACATTGAAGTAGATGCACCATTACCGACACCTACAAAGTGAAGTGATTTTCTTTACAGGCCCACAAACGATCTTACTTACTTTAATAACAATAGATGCCTAATATCACAGCGAACGTGCCTGTGCCTTACATTCGAGAAGTTGTAACAATACACTGTAATATGGGATACATTCCTCTGGACGGTAACGTTATCCGTCCAAAAGAGACGTAACGATGCACCTAAAAGAGCAAAACATGCCCACTTTCAGAGCAATGTTATGCCCTCTGACGTGGTGCAAAGTTGCACCATAGAAGTGTTGTAAAAAAAAAACCATTAGGTAATTATAACCCCGTCGAGGGTAAGCTTACGCTTACGTTACCCTTCCTAACATGGCGTAAAGGTGCACCTAAAAGAGGAACCCATATGCTCTTGCAGAGCAATGTTACGCCCATTGATAAGGTGCAAAGTTCCTCTTAGGAGGGCTGTAGTAAGCTCATTAGACAGGATTAACTGTAGCCCTTGCAAGTATAAGTTTGCGCCCTGGGATTGAGCATAAGGTTATTCCGAGTGGGCGCAAACATGCACCAGAAAGTGAGGCCTGCCTATGTTTGCACTTTCATGGCCTAATCGTTAGTCTCTCTGAGGAGGGGTAACGTTAGTCATCAAAGGGTTATACGTACACTTGGCCAGACGGAATAACATTACCCCGATAACAGCCTAAACATTACACTGTACGCACTTAAACCCCCGACGAAGGTGTAACGTTACACCTAAAGGTGTAATGTTATACCAAACGTTACATCCACAGCGTCAGTGGATCTACCCCCTCAAAGGACTAAGACCACTCCTTTTTTTCTTAGAGTGTACATTCAGATGTGTACTGTGAATGAATTAGCCGAGAGCTCGAAAAGAACAGCTCCGCCCAACTGCCGAAGCTATTGAATTTCGTCACAACGCGCACCTCGCCGCGGAGCCGAATCAGTCTTGCCGGGCCGGCGGCGGCTGGCGCACTCGGCGCGAAATATAGACAAGCTCCAAGTCTCCCCGCCAGTGCGGTCCGAGTGCGCCGAAGCCGCCGAACGCGTCGGCGGTCAAGCGCAGTTGGAGTATAGAGGGTCTCGCTTTGGCCGACGTGACGTCGCCATGCAGAGCACGCGTGCGCGTTACGCCGGAGCATAAACGCGCCTTAACAGAGCCTGCGCTTAACCGCTAACCAACGTATTCAGCGGCGGCATCTATGGGAGCCACTGAAACCACCGGCCCATTCACTTAATAAAAAAAAGAAATCCTGTGCCAAGGTCCGGAATCGAAAGAGGGTCTTTGCCGTATGAGGCGGAGACGCGGGGCGGGGCACGCAAAGCTCATTGACGCGAAGCGCCATAAAAAATCGAAACATCGAAACTCTCATGGCCGCCTGTGGCGCCGCCAAGCATCGGTTTTCTTTGCTTCCAACATTCAGGTTGTCTTTTGGTTGCCTTTCTTGTGTGATAAAAGTGCACTATGGTTTTTAAAACAAAACTTCAATATTTAACCGCGCAACCTTCTTTTGTCAGCCTCAGAGATTCGCGGTGTCCATGTAAAACGGAACATTCCTCCAAGGTGACGTCTCTTGTCTTGTGAAGTCATCACGCTTGTACTTGCGAGATTGCCCTGTGGCGGTGATACCTGTAGTTTGGTCCTTGCTATTTTCTACCTTACAAGAGCTTTGTTTTCAGTAAGAGCGGCGTTTTTGTGATCAGGAGCTGGTCATACAAGCCAACTTCGATACAAGCCAACTTCAATTTCTCCTCAGTGTCCCTTTAAGGTTGTGGGAGGTCTAATGAATGTAAGGGATGACAGCTACTTTCTTGCGATCCTGCTGTTCATTGGCACATTCCTCTTTGTCAAATCGTCGTGCTGTTTTCATTTTTTGCAGCAGGCCTTCAGCCCCAGAAACAGAGCCTTGCCAAGCAAATTCAGGACAGCTATAAACTTTCCTTAGACATGTTCTTTTCTGCTAAAACGCACAGGGAACAGTGCCCACTTCGTGTAATAATCTCCGGGAGAGATAGATGGCTGAAATGTTAATTTTAGCTAGATTACTGCAAAAGATTTTGGTGTTACTCCAAATTGATGACCCCTACAATGCAAAAAATTCTGCACAGGTTGTCGACTATCTGTGCTGGAATAGAAATAATGTATTCTCTTTTTCAATAGATATCAAGGATTTGTTTTACTCCTTGCCACAGGATGAATTGCTGTTGTGTGTTGAACAGGCTAATGACGCGCTTGGAGCTGTTTCTTTCAGAACAGTTCTGGAGTGATTGTGAGTATATTTTTAGAATTGCTAGATGTATACCTGCGCTCAACAATGGCTACCTGGGACAAGGGTGTTTACCTGCAAAAGTGTGAAATTTGTATTGGTTCATGTATTCCGCCTGTCCTCAGCGACCTCTTTCTTGCAAAGCATGATAGGATCCTAGAGAAAAGCTTAAGCGGCTCCAAAGTTGTGAAAATTTTTAGATTTGTGGACGATTTGTTGATAATCATTGACAACTCAAGGCAGATTTTTATACGGACGCTGCTAATGTGCTTGACACCTATAAAAGACATTTAACCCCATTAATTCCGACGCATGAGCTTCCTGACAAGAACATCTATCAAGTTCTTAGATCTTAGACTTAAATTTCATACTAACGGCATCTGTTGTGGTTATAAACCTCGCGCCAAAAAAGGCCTACTGTCAGCGGTATGAGTGAATTCGAAACTGGCAAAGAGAGGCATTATCAAGTACTGCCTGACAAATGCGCTCAAAAGCTCATGCGAGCACATGATGCAAGAATGCTTGGCATTACAGATTAGACGACTGTCTGATTCTGGGTATCCTAGTACTAATTGTTTCTGTGGCTGAAGGCCTGCTGCAAAAAATGAAAACAGCACGGCGGTTCAACAAACAGGAAGGTACCAATGAACAGCAGGATCGCAAGAAAGTAGCTGTCATCCCTTACATTCATCAGACCTCCCACAACCTTAAGCAAATAGGGAAACGAGCAGGCGTTGAAGTTGTATTTTCAGCGCCCATAAAACTGTCTATGCTTTGCAAGAAGACAAATCCGTGCAGTAACAAAAGAAAAAATGTTTAATTGACCATCAGAAACGGTTTGTTCCTTGTGAAGAGGGTGTTGTCTATCGTGTACCGTTACCTTGTTGCCATGAGTACTTTGGGCAGACAGGTAGATGTGTAAAAAGCAGGTTAAAAGAACATGACTACAATGTTAATGAGAACAAATTGGGCCACCTGAGCCAGCACTGTCGCCAATGCAAGATCCAGTCTAAGAAACGGGGTCTTCCAAAGCCGTGCATGCCCCTTTTTAAAAGGAGCCAAATTATCAACCACCACAATGATAAGCTGGTAAGAGAAATTATTGAGGCTTAGAATATTTCGCGTGCAGGCAACCAGTGTGTGAGCGTGGCATCACTGGCGCTATCAGCAAAAGAGCTCACTCTTCTAGATCAATGGCAACCAGCGAAAGGCTGAGTGTATAGCTTGTATCAGCTGACCTGATCGCTTTTTCCCATTTCATCCTGTGGTTCATATATTTATATGTAGCAACGGCAGGAAATAAACAGTTGACAGTTAGCGCTCGTGCCGTTCTGTGTTCCTCCTGTTGTCCTGTTTTCATACGCGCTCCTCAATTATTATGGATCACCAACTCGCCCAACAAGCAACACTTCTGGCATTATCATCCAAGGAGACGAGGACTACGTCGCACCGGGAACATCTGTCAAGCAGACGATTGACCTGGTTGCCGCGTGTATACCAGCCTTCTGCACGGTTTCACAGATTTCTGTGATTTCAACAGCAAACAGGACTCTCTTAGTCAGTGTATCAAAGAAAAGTTTGACTAATTTTGGCTTCGGACCCTCACGTCCAGACAACACAATGGGGAACTACTATAGAGCTTGTATAAGAAAGAGGCTCTACCAAATCGAAATACTGTATCGATTAAATTGAGACCGCTGCATGCTACTTCGCAGATCATCGGGCAGTCTTCGTCTCTCTCAAACAAAGTTAATAAAAGACGTGTATACCCAGCGTCTCGCATCGGTAAACATGCAGCGACCACAACAAGCTCAGCCAGGGGAACGTACCTCTCGCTACGTATATCCTGGCATAGCCGAGCTAAGCCACTGCCAGTTTTCTTTTCCACGTGGGAAAAAAGAGGCACTGGCGTAGAGTCACGTGAGAGAAGCGAGCACCCGCCACAACTGGTTTGCTGGTGTCCGGCGCCTCTTTCGATTAGAACACCGCTCCGCTCCGTTGGTGCCGCGGTTTTCGCCTCTGTTGCCGCCGCGCCGTAGAGGACGCCGGCTGTGAGAAATGAGGCCTAAGCGAGGGCGGGCAGCACGACCTGAGGGTAAAGCGCCTGCAAACGGCGAGGCGCCGGCCGTGTTCTTGTGTTGCACTATGCGCTGTGCTTTCTAGTGCCGAAAGTGACCTTTTTTGGTTTCGTGCCCATTAATGGCTTGTAGCAATACGTTGTTCCACCCGCTCTGAAGGGCTTAATCCACTTGCGTTTTATTTTGTCCCGGCAATTCATTCTTTGGCGTCAGTGGAACGTAGGACTCCAATGATCGAGTAGTGCATGCCACAGACGCGTCCATCTCTTGAAGACCTCTTGGTTGCGTAGACTCGGCTAACTATAGCAATTCTGAACACCGATTTTTTTTGCATACGTTTGCGGGGTCCTTAGTGTAGATGCTTGCTGTCTAATTCGGCACCAATTCTCAGCCATCGCTCTCAATATAAAATCAGCTCATTTGTAAGAACTCATTTGCACTACGGAGAGGTATACGATCGCCGCGTAAAACAGGAAAACGCTAAAGCTTATGGGACGTGGGGATCGTAAAAAACTCCTGATTGTTAGGCACTCGATCTAAGCATGCAGCCGCATAGTGGAGCGTATTCTTTGCACTTCCCTGCGAGACCTGCACAGAGCGCCCCTCAATCGCTGGCCGCGCCTCCAGCAGGCAAGAAAACCCAGCTTTTTCGTAATTTCGATGCTCAGAAAACTTTTGTGGCCATCAGAACGTGCTATTGGCAGCAAAACTTAGTAGATGCGAGTTCTCGGATAAAAAACAAGTTGTAGCGTTGCCTCGCAACCCAGTCGGTAGGTAATATTACCAGATGAAGTACACGCCCCACCATACATTCGTACATTTCGGGTGATATGCTTGCGTGACGGTGCCGAAATAATCCCCCCCCCCCCTCCTTGCATACCGTTAACTTCTGATTCCGACAGCACGTACGTGTTTCAGATGATCACAAACGTCAAACAAGATGAAGCGCGACGAGAAGCCGCACAAACGCCAAAAGTGCGGTTAGGCGCCCGCAAATAGATTACAGATCTAGCGCAATCAAAATTCCAAATGCAATGCCGCAGGAGTTGTAAGTAGGCGTAATTTGAAAATGCAGTTTTATATGCACGGCACTGCGACTGACGTTGAACGTGACAGAAATTGTAAACTTGACTCTTCGGAATGCTCGTACAATCCACTTCTTGCTGGTGCTGCCTACCCGAAAACTTTCATATTTTGATGCCACGCTTTCTGCCCAGCTGTGAAAATTCTGAAGGCAGCATATCCAGCTGTTGCGTAATTCGCTTCCTGGAATTTCTTAGGTCTTTTTCTCTAGTGCTCGCCATCGTTGCAGTGCCGTGAAAGCATCTGAAAGCGCGCTGCAGTACGCGGCGCTTCCGCTCCCCCCCCACCCCCACCCCCACCCAGCGCCACAGTTTCGTGAAAGCTGCGATAAGTGGCGCAGGGCTCGTGACAAAAATTGACTGTACAGAGCCACATCGGTCAAAGCAGTTCTCAACGACGACAATGCCGTCTAGCCATCCGTAGCCAATATTGTAGGCGTTACCGAAAAACAGTAACTAAATATGTTACTCGTTACGCAAAAAAAGGAACCCGTTCAAGCCCTACGTTACCTACAAAAAAGGTAACGCGTTATCGTTGCCGTTACCGAAAGAAAGTACCGCACGTTACTTTGCCGTTACTTCATGGTCATTAATTTTAATTAGTCGCTGAATTAAATACTTTGCCTGCCTGCCTGCCTGCCTGCCTGCCTGCCCGCCCGCCCGCCTGCCTGCCTGCCTGCCTGCCCGCCCGCCCGCCCGCCCGCCCGCCCGCCCGCCCGCCCGCCCGCCTGCAGGCAGCCGCCTGCCTGCCTGCCTGCCTGCCTGCCTGCCTGCCTGCCTGCCTGCCTGCCTGCCTGCCTGCCTGCCTGCCTGCCTGCCTGCCTGCCTGCCTGCCTGCCTGCCTGCCTGCCTGCCTGCCTGCCTGCCTGCCTGCCTGCCTGCCTGCCTGCCTGCCTGCCTGCCTGCCTGCCTGCCTGCCTGCCTGCCTGCCTGCCTGCCTGCCTGCCTGCCTGCCTGCCTGCCTGCCTGCCTGCCTGCCTGCCTGCCTGCCTGCCTGCCTGCCTGCCTGCCTGCCTGCCTGCCTGCCTGCCTGCCTGCCTGCCTGCCTGCCTGCCTGCCTGCCTGCCTGCCTGCCTGCCTGCCTGCCTGCCTGCCTGCCTGCCTGCCTGCCTGCCTGCCTGCCTGCCTGCCTGCCTGCCTGCCTGCCTGCCTGCCTGCCTGCCTGCCTGCCTGCCTGCCTGCCTGCCTGCCTGCCTGCCTGCCTGCCTGCCTGCCTGCCTGCCTGCCTGCCTGCCTGCCTGCCTGCCTGCCTGCCTGCCTGCCTGCCTGCCTGCCTGCCTGCCTGCCTGCCTGCCTGCCTGCCTGCCTGCCTGCCTGCCTGCCTGCCTGCCTGCCTGCCTGCCTGCCTGCCTGCCTGCCTGCCTGCCTGCCTGCCTGCCTGCCTGCCTGCCTGCCTGCCTGCCTGCCTGCCTGCCTGCCTGCCTGCCTGCCTGCCTGCCTGCCTGCCTGCCTGCCTGCCTGCCTGCCTGCCTGCCTGCCTGCCTGCCTGCCTGCCTGCCTGCCTGCCTGCCTGCCTGCCTGCCTGCCTGCCTGCCTGCCTGCCTGCCTGCCTGCCTGCCTGCCTGCCTGCCTGCCTGCCTGCCTGCCTGCCTGCCTGCCTGCCTGCCTGCCTGCCTGCCTGCCTGCCTGCCTGCCTGCCTGCCTGCCTGCCTGCCTGCCTGCCTGCCTGCCTGCCTGCCTGCCTGCCTGCCTGCCTGCCTGCCTGCCTGCCTGCCTGCCTGCCTGCCTGCCTGCCTGCCTGCCTGCCTGCCTGCCTGCCTGCCTGCCTGCCTGCCTGCCTGCCTGCCTGCCTGCCTGCCTGCCTGCCTGCCTGCCTGCCTGCCTGCCTGCCTGCCTGCCTGCCTGCCTGCCTGCCTGCCTGCCTGCCTGCCTGCCTGCCTGCCTGCCTGCCTGCCTGCCTGCCTGCCTGCCTGCCTGCCTGCCTGCCTGCCTGCCTGCCTGCCTGCCTGCCTGCCTGCCTGCCTGCCTGCCTGCCTGCCTGCCTGCCTGCCTGCCTGCCTGCCTGCCTGCCTGCCTGCCTGCCTGCCTGCCTGCCTGCCTGCCTGCCTGCCTGCCTGCCTGCCTGCCTGCCTGCCTGCCTGCCTGCCTGCCTGCCTGCCTGCCTGCCTGCCTGCCTGCCTGCCTGCCTGCCTGCCTGCCTGCCTGCCTGCCTGCCTGCCTGCCTGCCTGCCTGCCTGCCTGCCTGCCTGCCTGCCTGCCTGCCTGCCTGCCTGCCTGCCTGCCTGCCTGCCTGCCTGCCTGCCTGCCTGCCTGCCTGCCTGCCTGCCTGCCTGCCTGCCTGCCTGCCTGCCTGCCTGCCTGCCTGCCTGCCTGCCTGCCTGCCTGCCTGCCTGCCTGCCTGCCTGCCTGCCTGCCTGCCTGCCTGCCTGCCTGCCTGCCTGCCTGCCTGCCTGCCTGCCTGCCTGCCTGCCTGCCTGCCTGCCTGCCTGCCTGCCTGCCTGCCTGCCTGCCTGCCTGCCTGCCTGCCTGCCTGCCTGCCTGCCTGCCTGCCTGCCTGCCTGCCTGCCTGCCTGCCTGCCTGCCTGCCTGCCTGCCTGCCTGCCTGCCTGCCTGCCTGCCTGCCTGCCTGCCTGCCTGCCTGCCTGCCTGCCTGCCTGCCTGCCTGCCTGCCTGCCTGCCTGCCTGCCTGCCTGCCTGCCTGCCTGCCTCTTTGACACCTGTGCGCATCGGCCGCCGTCAAGTTGTTACAGCAGCAGTGCGCTGCTTCTAACATCGACGATAGCCGGAAACGCCGCATGCTCTCGTAAGTTTGGCAGTTGCGAGCGATGGACACGCGCATATGCGGCTTGCACCCCTCTGCACCTTTTACCGGTCCGTTCCGGCTCTGGACGTCTGGTTGTCACCTTTAATTGGCCTGGGAATCTTCTTCCGTCAACGTGGGCTGTAAAACTTGATTAAAAGAATCGTTTCTCTTTGACACCTGTACGCATGGGCCGCGGTCAAGTTGTTGCAGGAACAGTGCGCTGCTTCTAACATCGACGATAGCTGGACACGCCACCCGCTCTCGGGAGTTTGGCAGTGGCGAGCGATGGACACGCGCATATGAGGCTTGCACGCCTCTGCACATTTTACAGGTTTGTTCCAGCTTTTGAGGTCTGGCTGTCACCTTGCATTGGCCTAGAAATCTCCTGTCGTCTGCGTGGACTGTAAAACGTGGTGAAAACAGTCGTTTCTCTTTGACACCTGTGCGCATCGGCCGCCGTCAAGTTGTTACAGCAACAGTGCGCTGCTTCTAACATCGACCATAGCTGGAAACGCCATACGCTCTTGGGAGTTTGGCAGTGGCGAGCGATAGACACGCGCATATGCGGCTTGGACCCCTCTACACATTTTACCGGTCCGTTCCTGCTTTTGACGTCTGGCTGTCACCTTTAATTGGCCTGGGAATCTACTGCCGTCTGCGTGGACTGTAAAACGTGGTTTAAAGAGTCGTTTCTCTTTGACAACTGTGCGCATCGGCCGCCGTCAAGTTGTTCCAGCAACAGTGCGCTGCTTCTAACAGCGACGATAGCTGGACACGCCACCCGCTCTCGGGAGTTTGGTAGTGGCGAGCGATGGACACGCGCATATCCGGTTTGCACGCCTCTGCACATTTTACTGGTCCGTTCCTGCTTTTGACGTCTGGCTGTCACCTTGCATTGGCCTGGGAATCTACTGCCTCTGCGTGGACTGTAAATTTTGGTGAAAAGAGTCGTTTCTCTTTGACACCTGTACGCATCGGTCGCCGTCAAGTTGTTCCAGAAACAGTGCAATGCTTCTAACATCGACGATAGCAGGACACGGCCCCCGCTCTCGGGAGTTTGGCAGTGGTGAGCGACGGACACGCGCATATGCGGCTTGCATGCCTCTGCACATTTTACAGGTCCGTTCCTGCTTTTGCCGTCTGGCTGTCCCCTTGCATTGGCCTGGGAATCTACTGCAGTCTGCGTGGACAGTAAAACTTGGTTAAAAGAGTCGTTTTCTTTGACAACTGTACGCATCGGCCGCCGTCAAGATCTTCCAGCAAATGTGCGCTGCTTCTAACATCGACGACAGCTGGACACGGCCCCCTCTCTCTGCGGTTTAACAGTGGCGAGTGACGGGCACGCGCATATGCGGCTTGCAGACCTCTGCAAATTTTACAGGTCCGTTCCTGCTTTTGCCGTCTGGCTGTCACCTTGCATTGGCCTGGGAATCTTCTGCCGTCTGCGTGAACTGTAAAACTCGGTTACAATAGCCGTTTCTCTTTTAAACCTGTACGCATTCGGCCGCCATCAAGTTGTTCCAGCAACATTGCGCTGCTTCTATCATCGACGATAGCTGGGCACGGTCCCCGCTCTCAGCAGTTTGGCAGTGGCGAGGGACGGACACGAACATATGCGGCTTGTACGCCTCTGCACATTTTACAGGTCCGTTCCTTCTTTTGCCCTATGGCAAAAGCCTGGGAATAATTAGCCTGGGAATCTGCTGCCGTCTGCGTGGACTGTAAAATTTGGTTAAAAGAGTCGTTTCTCTTTGACACCTGTGCGCATCGGCCGCCGTCAAGTTGTTACAGCAACAGTGCGCTGCTTCTAACATCGACAATAGCTGGAAAAGCCACACGCTCTCGGGAGTTTGGCAGTGGCGAGCGATGGACACGCGCATAGGCGGCTTGCACCCCTCTGCACATTTTACCGGTCCGTTCCTGCTTTTGCCGTCTGGCTGTCACCTTGCATTGGCTTCGGAATCTACTGCCGTCTGCGTGGACTGTAAAACTTGATTAAAAGAATCGTCTCTCTTTGACAGCTGTACGCATGGGCTGCCGTCAAGTTGTTCCAGGAACAGTGCGCTGCTTCTAACATCGACGTTAGCTGGACCCGCCACCCACTCTCAGCAATTTGGCAGTGGCGAGCGACGGACACGAGCATATGCGGCTTGCTCGCCTCTGCACATTTTACAGGTCGGTTCCTGCTTTTGCCGTCCGACAAAAGCCTGAGAATCTGCTGCCCTCTGCGTGGACTGTAAAACTTGTTTAAAAGAGTCGTTTCACTTTGACACCTGTGCGCATCGGCCGCCGTCAAGTTGTTACAGCAGCAGTGCGCTGCTTCTAACATCGACGATAGCCGGAAACGCCACATGCTCTCGTAAGTTTGGCAGTTGCGAGCGATGGACACGCGCATAAGCGGCTTGCACCCCTCTACACATTTTACCGGTCCGTTCCGGCTTTTGACGTCTGGTTGTCACCTTTAATTGGCCTGGGAATCTTCTTCCGTCAACGTGGGCCGTAAAACTTGATTAAAAGAATCGTTTCTCTTTGACACCTGTACGCATGGGCCGCGGTCAAGTTGTTGCAGGAACAGTGCGCTGCTTCTAACATCGACGATAGCTGGACACGCCACCCGCTCTCGGGAGTTTGGCAGTGGCGAGCGATGGACACGCGCATATGAGGCTTGCACGCCTCTGCACATTTTACAGGCTCGTTCCAGCTTTTGAGGTCTGGCTGTCACCTTGCATTGGCCTAGAAATCTCCTGCCGTCTGCGTGGACTGTAAAACGTGGTGAAAACAGTCGTTTCTCTTTGACACCTGTGCGCATCGGCCGCCGTCAAGTTGTTACAGCAACAGTGCGCTGCTTCTAACATCGACCATAGCTGGAAACGCCATACGCTCTTGGGAGTTTGGCAGTGGCGAGCGATAGACACGCGCATATGCGGCTTGGGCCCCTCTACACATTTTACCGGTCCGTTCCTGCTTTTGACGTCTGGCTGTCACCTTTAATTGGCCTGGGAATCTACTGCCGTCTGCGTGGACTGTAAAACGTGGTTTAAAGAGTCGTTTCTCTTTGACAACTGTGCGGATCGGCCGCCGTCAAGTTGTTCCAGCTACAGTGCGCTGCTTCTAACATCGACGATAGCTGGACACGCCACCCGCTCTCGGGAGTTTGGTAGTGGCGAGCGATGGACACGCGCATATGCGGTTTACACGCCTCTGCACATTTTACTGGTCCGTTCCTGCTTTTGACGTCTGGCTGTCACCTTGCATTGGCCTGGGAATCTACTGCCTCTGCGTGGACTGTAAATTTTGGTGAAAAGAGTCGTTTCTCTTTGACACCTGTACGCATCGGTCGCCGTCAAGTTGTTCCAGAAACAGTGCGCTGCTTCTAACATCGACGATAGCAGGACACGGCCCCCGCTCTCGGGAGTTTGGCAGTGGTGAGCGACGGACACGCGCATATGCGGCTTGCATGCCTCTGCACATTTTACAGGTCCGTTCCTGCTTTTGCCGTCTGGCTGTCCCCTTGCATTGGCCTGGGAATCTACTGCAGTCTGCGTGGACAGTAAAACTTGGTTAAAAGAGTCGTTTTCTTTGACAACTGTACGCATCGGCCGCCGTCAAGATCTTCCAGCAAATGTGCGCTGCTTCTAACATCGACGACAGCTGGACACGGCCCCCTCTCTCTGCGGTTTAACAGTGGCGAGTGACGGGCACGCGCATATGCGGCTTGCAGACCTCTGCAAATTTTACAGGTCCGTTCCTGCTTTTGCCGTCTGGCTGTCACCTTGCATTGGCCTGGGAATCTTCTGCCGTCTGCGTGAACTGTAAAACTCGGTTACAATAGCCGTTTCTCTTTTAAACCTGTACGCATTCGGCCGCCATCAAGTTGTTCCAGCAACATTGCGCTGCTTCTATCATCGACGATAGCTGGGCACGGTCCCCGCTCTCAGCAGTTTGGCAGTGGCGAGGGACGGACACGAACATATGCGGCTTGTACGCCTCTGCACATTTTACAGGTCCGTTCCTTCTTTTGCCCTATGGCAAAAGCCTGGGAATAATTAGCCTGGGAATCTGCTGCCGTCTGCGTGGACTGTAAAATTTGGTTAAAAGAGTCGTTTCTCTTTGACACCTGTGCGCATCGGCCGCCGTCAAGTTGTTACAGCAACAGTGCGCTGCTTCTAACATCGACAATAGCTGGAAAAGCCACACGCTCTCGGGAGTTTGGCAGTGGCGAGCGATGGACACGCGCATAGGCGGCTTGCACCCCTCTGCACATTTTACCGGTCCGTTCCTGCTTTTGCCGTCTGGCTGTCACCTTGCATTGGCTTCGGAATCTACTGCCGTCTGCGTGGACTGTAAAACTTGATTAAAAGAATCGTCTCTCTTTGACAGCTGTACGCATGGGCTGCCGTCAAGTTGTTCCAGGAACAGTGCGCTGCTTCTAACATCGACGTTAGCTGGACCCGCCACCCACTCTCAGCAATTTGGCAGTGGCGAGCGACGGACACGAGCATATGCGGCTTGCTCGCCTCTGCACATTTTACAGGTCGGTTCCTGCTTTTGCCGTCCGACAAAAGCCTGAGAATCTGCTGCCCTCTGCGTGGACTGTAAAACTTGTTTAAAAGAGTCGTTTCACTTTGACACCTGTGCGCATCGGCCGCCGTCAAGTTGTTACAGCAGCAGTGCGCTGCTTCTAACATCGACGATAGCCGGAAACGCCACATGCTCTCGTAAGTTTGGCAGTTGCGAGCGATGGACACGCGCATAAGCGGCTTGCACCCCTCTACACATTTTACCGGTCCGTTCCGGCTTTTGACGTCTGGTTGTCACCTTTAATTGGCCTGGGAATCTTCTTCCGTCAACGTGGGCCGTAAAACTTGATTAAAAGAATCGTTTCTCTTTGACACCTGTACGCATGGGCCGCGGTCAAGTTGTTGCAGGAACAGTGCGCTGCTTCTAACATCGACGATAGCTGGACACGCCACCCGCTCTCGGGAGTTTGGCAGTGGCGAGCGATGGACACGCGCATATGAGGCTTGCACGCCTCTGCACATTTTACAGGCTCGTTCCAGCTTTTGAGGTCTGGCTGTCACCTTGCATTGGCCTAGAAATCTCCTGCCGTCTGCGTGGACTGTAAAACGTGGTGAAAACAGTCGTTTCTCTTTGACACCTGTGCGCATCGGCCGCCGTCAAGTTGTTACAGCAACAGTGCGCTGCTTCTAACATCGACCATAGCTGGAAACGCCATACGCTCTTGGGAGTTTGGCAGTGGCGAGCGATAGACACGCGCATATGCGGCTTGGGCCCCTCTACACATTTTACCGGTCCGTTCCTGCTTTTGACGTCTGGCTGTCACCTTTAATTGGCCTGGGAATCTACTGCCGTCTGCGTGGACTGTAAAACGTGGTTTAAAGAGTCGTTTCTCTTTGACAACTGTGCGGATCGGCCGCCGTCAAGTTGTTCCAGCTACAGTGCGCTGCTTCTAACATCGACGATAGCTGGACACGCCACCCGCTCTCGGGAGTTTGGTAGTGGCGAGCGATGGACACGCGCATATGCGGTTTACACGCCTCTGCACATTTTACTGGTCCGTTCCTGCTTTTGACGTCTGGCTGTCACCTTGCATTGGCCTGGGAATCTACTGCCTCTGCGTGGACTGTAAATTTTGGTGAAAAGAGTCGTTTCTCTTTGACACCTGTACGCATCGGTCGCCGTCAAGTTGTTCCAGAAACAGTGCGCTGCTTCTAACATCGACGATAGCAGGACACGGCCCCCGCTCTCGGGAGTTTGGCAGTGGTGAGCGACGGACACGCGCATATGCGGCTTGCATGCCTCTGCACATTTTACAGGTCCGTTCCTGCTTTTGCCGTCTGGCTGTCCCCTTGCATTGGCCTGGGAATCTACTGCAGTCTGCGTGGACAGTAAAACTTGGTTAAAAGAGTCGTTTTCTTTGACAACTGTACGCATCGGCCGCCGTCAAGATCTTCCAGCAAATGTGCGCTGCTTCTAACATCGACGACAGCTGGACACGGCCCCCTCTCTCTGCGGTTTAACAGTGGCGATTGACGGGCACGCTCATATGCGGCTTGCAGATCTCTGCAAATTTTACAGGTCCGTTCCTGCTTTTGCCGTCTGGCTGTCACCTTGCATTGGCCTGGGAATCTTCTGCCGTCTGCGTGAACTGTAAAACTCGGTTACAATAGCCGTTTCTCTTTTAAACCTGTACGCATTCGGCCGCCATCAAGTTGTTCCAGCAACAGTGCGCTGCTTCTATCATCGACGATAGCTGGGCACGGCCCCCGCTCTCAGCAGTTTGGCAGTGGCGAGCGACGGACACGAACTTATATGCGGCTTGTACGCCTCTGCACATTTTACAGGTCCGTTCCTTCTTTTGCCCTATGGCAAAAGCCCGGGAATAATTAGCCTGGGAATCTGCTGCCGTCTGCGTGGACTGTAAAATTTGGTTAAAAGAGTCGTTTCTCTTTGACACCTGTGCGCATCGGCCGCCGTCAAGTTGTTACAGCAACAGTGCGCTGCTTCTAACATCGACAATAGCTGGAAAAGCCACACGCTCTCGGGAGTTTGGCAGTGGCGAGCGATGGACACGCGCATATGCGGCTTGCACCCCTCTGCACATTTTACCGGTCCGTTCCTGCTTTTGCCGTCTGGCTGTCACCTTGCATTGGCTTCGGAATCTACTGCCGTCTGCGTGGACTGTAAAACTTGATTAAAAGAATCGTCTCTCTTTGACAGCTGTACGCATGGGCCGCCGTCAAGTTGTTCCAGGAACAGTGCGCTGCTTCTAACATCGACGTTAGCTGGACCCGCCACCCACTCTCAGCAGTTTGGCAGTGGCGAGCGACGGACACGAGCATATGCGGCTTGCACGCCTCTGCACATTTTACAGGTCGGTTCCTGCTTTTCCCGTCCGACAAAAGCCTGGGAATCTGCTGCCCTCTGCGTGGACTGTAAAACTTGTTTAAAAGAGTCGTTTCTCTTTGACACCTGTGCGCATCGGCCGCCGTCAAGTTGTTACAGCAGCCGTGCGCTGCTTCTAACATCGACGATAGATGGAAACGCCACATGCTCTCGTAAGTTTGGCAGTTGCGAGCGATGGACACGCGCATAAGCGGCTTGCACCCCTCTACACATTTTACCGGTCCGTTCCGGCTTTTGACGTCTGGTTGTCACCTTTAATTGGCCTGGGAATCTTCTTCCATCAACGTGGGCTGTAAAACTTGATTAAAAGAATCGTTTCTCTTTGACACCTGTACGCATGGGCCGCGGTCAAGTTGTTGCAGGAACAGTGCGCTGCTTCTAACATGGACGTTAGCTGGACACGCCACCCGCTCTCGGCAGTTTGGCAGTGGCGAGTGACGGACACGCGCATATGCGGCTTGCAGGCCTCTGCACATTTCGCAGGTCCGTTGCTGTTTTTGCCGTCTGGCTGTCACCTTGTATTGGCCTGGGAATCTACTGCCATCTGCGTGAACTGTAAAACTTGGTTAAAAGAGTCGCTTCGCTTTGACACATGTACGCATCGGCCGCCGTCAAGTTTTTCCAGCAACAGTGCGCTGCTTCTAACATCGACGACAGCTGGACACGCCACCCGCTCTCGGGAGTTTGGCAGTGGCGAGCGATGGACACGCGCATATGCGGCTTGCACGCCTCTGCACATATTACTGGTCGGTTCCTGCTTTTGACGTCTGGCTGTCACCTTTAATTGGCCTGGGAATCTACTGCCGTCTGCGTGGACTGTAAAACTTGATTAAAAGAATCGCTTCTCTTTGACAGCTGTACGCATGGGCCGCCGTTAAGTTGTTCCAGGAACAGTGCGCTGCTTCTAACATCGACGTTAGCTGGACACGCCACCCGCTCTCAGCAGTTTGGCAGTGGCGAGCGACGGACACGAGCATATGCGGCTTGCACGCCTCTGCATATTTTACAAGTCGGTTAATGCTTTTGCCTTCTCACAAAAGCCTGGGAATAATTAGCCTGGGAATCTTCTGCCCTCTGCGTGGACTGTAAAACTTGGTTAAAAGAGTCGTTTCTCTTTGACACCTGTGCGCATCGGGCGCCGTCAAGTTGTCACAGCAACAGTGCGCTGCTTCTAACATCGACGATAGCTGGAAACGCCACACGCTCTCGGGAGTTTGGCAGTGGCGAGCGATGGACACGCGCATATGCGGCTTCCACCCCTCTGCTCATTTTACCGGTCCGTTCCTGCTTTTGCCGTCTGGCTGTCACCTTGTATTGGCCTGGGAATCTACTGCCATCTGCGTGAACAGTGAAACTTGGTTAAAAGAATCGCTTCGCTTTGCCACATGTACGCATCGGCCGCCGTCAAGTTGTTCCAGCATCAGTGCGCTGCTTCTAACTTCGACGACAGCTGGACACGCCACCCGCTCTCGGGAGTTTGGCAGTCGCGAGCGATGGACACGGGCATATGCGGCTTGCACGCCTCTGCACGTTTTACTGGTCCGTTCCTGCTTTTGACGTCTGGCTGTCACCTTGCATTGGCCTGGGAATCTACTGCAGTCTGCGTGGACTGTAAAACTTGCTAAAAGAGTCGTTTTCTTTGTCTACTGTACGCATCTGACATCTTCAGAAGCGCTAAAACACCGAGGACGCAGAGGGAACAGGACGCAGAGGGAACAGACAGGGACGAGCGCTACTTCCAAATGTTTATTTCGTAAAACCGCAAGTGCTTTAAACAGTTCTCGAACGCTTTTATGACACGGCAGTAAACTACACGTGCGAGAATACACAGTATAGCTACCGAGGCTAAAAGAACCAAGGAGATAAGTGCACGATTACGTTGATACCCTGAGGAAGGCAAGTTCTTTTTTTGACAATGAAATGGACGGTGAGCTTTCACAAGTGCTACCCAGTGATGCTATGTTCTGTGCTTCTATAATCTCTCGGGTTAGTTGATCACGACTACGTCCGATGATGTGGCACTGATTTAACAATGGAGCACAATTGCGGCACTTACTGCAGTGAATGGCTAGGTTGCTTCCGAAGGAATTTTTAACATTGTTGTTGTGCTGGCGTAGCCGGTCATTGAGACAACAGCCCGTTTGCCCAACATACTTTTTGCCACAAGATAGAGGGATGCAGTACACAACACAGTCTACACAGTCCACGTACGCTGTTTGGTGTTTGATACCACATAATTGTTTGACAGAAGAGTAGGGTTTCGTCAGCTTGCAAAGCTTGTTTAGCTTGTTAGGGGCCGTGAAAACAACTCTAACATCTCCTTTCTGCGCTACCTTTTTTAGGTTGTGTGAAACAGTGTGCACGTAAGGGAGCACAGCAACCTTTTTTCTCTCACTAGACTTATTTGCGATTTCGTCGCGACCGTTCAGGTTCCTTAGGACGCGTTCTGCTACCGAGATCTGAAGTGGAACCGGGTAACCAGCGGCGGATAACCGGTTCACTTGTTTATGAAAACTTCGGGGCATGCAGTGGTGGCAAGATTTCGTCAATGCATTCCTGAAACAAAGTGCAATCACTCCTCGCTTAACCAGCTTAGAGTGGGCGGAGCGGAAAGCTAAGAGGGGTTTATTGCCGCGAGGTTCGTAGCTCCAGCAAACGTGGTTGTCGGTGAGTGAGAAGTTTATATCGAGGAAGCGGATTTCCCCGCCAGATGGTAGTTCATGGGTTAGTTTTAGTGGGCTGAGATTATTCTGGAAGGCTACTAAAGTCTGGCTTGCTTCGTGTTGAAGGGATTTCTGGTCACAGTCAATAAAAACTAAAAAATCATCCACAAATCTAAACACCTTAAAAACCTTTGACCCCTCCAGGTACCGCTGGAGAGCTCTGTCATGGTAGCTTAAAAACAGATCGCTGAGCACCGGTGCTATCTGAAAATGTCAAAGCGCTTCTGAAAATGTCAAATCTGCACCAACTAGCCCGATCCGCTACCCTTCTGTACGCATCAGCCGCCGTCAAGTTCTTCCAGCCAATGTGCGCTGCTTCTAACATCGACGACAGCTGGACACGGCCCCCTCTCTCTGCAGTTTGGCAGTGGCGAGTGACGAGCACGCGCATATGCGGCTTGCAGACCTCTGCAAATTTTACAGGTCCGTTCCTGCTTTTGCCGTCTGGCTGTCACCTTGCATTGGCTTAGGAATCTACTGCCGTCTGCGTGGACTGTAAGACTTGATTAAAACAATCGTTTCTCTTTGACAGCTGTACGCATGGGCCGCCGTCAAGTTGTTCCAGGAACAGTGCGCTGCTTCTAACATCGACGTTATCTGGACACGCCACCCGCTCTCAGCAGTTTGGCAGTGGCGAGCGACGGACACGAGCATATGCGGCTTGCACGCCTCTGCACATTTTACAGGTCGGTTCCAGCTTTTGCCGTCTGACAAAAGTCTGGGAATCTGCTGCCGGCAACGTGGGCTGTAAAACTTGATTAAAAGCATCGTTTCTCTTTGACAGCTGTACGCATGGGCCGCGGTCAAGTTGTTGCTGGAACAGTGCGCTGCTTCTAACATTGACGTTAGCTGGACACGCCACCCGCTCTCGGCAGTTTGGCAGTGGCGAGCGACGGACACGCGCATATGCGGCTTGCAGGCCTCTGCACATTTCGCAGGTCCGTTGCTGCTTTTGCCGTCTGGCTGTCACCTTGTATTGGCCTGGGAATCTACTGCCATCTCCGTGAACTGTAAAACTCGGTTACAATAGCCGTTTCTCTTTTAAACCTGTACGCATTCGGCCGCCATCAAGTTGTTCCAGCAACAGTGCGCTGCTTCTAACATCGACGATAGCTGGAAACGCCACACGCTCTTGGGAGCTTGGCAGTGGCGAGCGATGGACACGCGCATAAGCGGCTTCCACCCCTCTGCACATTTTACCGGTCCGTTCCTGCTTTTGACGTCTGGCTGTCACCTTGTATTGGCCTGGGAATCTACTGCCATCTGCGTGAACAGTGAAACTTGGTTAAAAGAATCGCTTCGCTTTGCCACATGTACGCATCGGCCGCCGTCAAGTTGTTCCAGCATCAGTGCGCTGCTTCTAACTTCGACGACAGCTGGACACGCCACCCGCTCTCGGGAGTTTGGCAGTCGCGAGCGATGGACACGGGCATATGCGGCTTGCACGCCTCTGCACGTTTTACTGGTCCGTTCCTGCTTTTGACGTCTGGCTGTCACCTTGCATTGGCCTGGGAATCTACTGCAGTCTGCGTGGACTGTAAAACTTGCTAAAAGAGTCGTTTTCTTTGTCTACTGTACGCATCTGACATCTTCAGAAGCGCTAAAACACCGAGGACGCAGAGGGAACAGACAGGGACGAGCGCTACTTCCAAATGTTTATTTCGTAAAACCGCAAGTGCTTTAAACAGTTCTCGAACGCTTTTATGACACGGCAGTAAACTACACGTGCGAGAATACACAGTATAGCTACCGAGGCTAAAAGAACCAAGGAGATAAGTGCACGATTACGTTGATACCCTGAGGAAGGCAAGTTCTTTTTTTGACAATGAAATGGACGGTGAGCTTTCACAAGTGCTACCCAGTGATGCTATGTTCTGTGCTTCTATAATCTCTCGGGTTAGTTGATCACGACTACGTCCGATGATGTGGCACTGATTTAACAATGGAGCACAATTGCGGCACTTACTGCAGTGAATGGCTAGGTTGCTTCCGAAGGAATTTTTAACATTGTTGTTGTGCTGGCGTAGCCGGTCATTGAGACAACAGCCCGTTTGCCCAACATACTTTTTGCCACAAGATAGAGGGATGCAGTACACAACACAGTCTACACAGTCCACGTACGCTGTTTGGTGTTTGATACCACATAATTGTTTGACAGAAGAGTAGGGTTTCGTCAGCTTGCAAAGCTTGTTTAGCTTGTTAGGGGCCGTGAAAACAACTCTAACATCTCCTTTCTGCGCTACCTTTTTTAGGTTGTGTGAAACAGTGTGCACGTAAGGGAGCACAGCAACCTTTTTTCTCTCACTAGACTTATTTGCGATTTCGTCGCGACCGTTCAGGTTCCTTAGGACGCGTTCTGCTACCGAGATCTGAAGTGGAACCGGGTAACCAGCGGCGGATAACCGGTTCACTTGTTTATGAAAACTTCGGGGCATGCAGTGGTGGCAAGATTTCGTCAATGCATTCCTGAAACAAAGTGCAATCACTCCTCGCTTAACCAGCTTAGAGTGGGCGGAGCGGAAAGCTAAGAGGGGTTTATTGCCGCGAGGTTCGTAGCTCCAGCAAACGTGGTTGTCGGTGAGTGAGAAGTTTATATCGAGGAAGCGGATTTCCCCGCCAGATGGTAGTTCATGGGTTAGTTTTAGTGGGCTGAGATTATTCTGGAAGGCTACTAAAGTCTGGCTTGCTTCGTGTTGAAGGGATTTCTGGTCACAGTCAATAAAAACTAAAAAATCATCCACAAATCTAAACACCTTAAAAACCTTTGACCCCTCCAGGTACCGCTGGAGAGCTCTGTCATGGTAGCTTAAAAACAGATCGCTGAGCACCGGTGCTATCTGAAAATGTCAAAGCGCTTCTGAAAATGTCAAATCTGCACCAACTAGCCCGATCCGCTACCCTTCTGTACGCATCAGCCGCCGTCAAGTTCTTCCAGCCAATGTGCGCTGCTTCTAACATCGACGACAGCTGGACACGGCCCCCTCTCTCTGCAGTTTGGCAGTGGCGAGTGACGAGCACGCGCATATGCGGCTTGCAGACCTCTGCAAATTTTACAGGTCCGTTCCTGCTTTTGCCGTCTGGCTGTCACCTTGCATTGGCTTAGGAATCTACTGCCGTCTGCGTGGACTGTAAGACTTGATTAAAACAATCGTTTCTCTTTGACAGCTGTACGCATGGGCCGCCGTCAAGTTGTTCCAGGAACAGTGCGCTGCTTCTAACATCGACGTTATCTGGACACGCCACCCGCTCTCAGCAGTTTGGCAGTGGCGAGCGACGGACACGAGCATATGCGGCTTGCACGCCTCTGCACATTTTACAGGTCGGTTCCAGCTTTTGCCGTCTGACAAAAGCCTGGGAATCTGCTGCCGGCAACGTGGGCTGTAAAACTTGATTAAAAGCATCGTTTCTCTTTGACAGCTGTACGCATGGGCCGCGGTCAAGTTGTTGCTGGAACAGTGCGCTGCTTCTAACATTGACGTTAGCTGGACACGCCACCCGCTCTCGGCAGTTTGGCAGTGGCGAGCGACGGACACGCGCATATGCGGCTTGCAGGCCTCTGCACATTTCGCAGGTCCGTTGCTGCTTTTGCCGTCTGGCTGTCACCTTGTATTGGCCTGGGAATCTACTGCCATCTCCGTGAACTGTAAAACTCGGTTACAATAGCCGTTTCTCTTTTAAACCTGTACGCATTCGGCCGCCATCAAGTTGTTCCAGCAACAGTGCGCTGCTTCTAACATCGACGATAGCTGGAAACGCCACAAGCTCTTGGGAGCTTGGCAGTGGCGAGCGATGGACACGCGCATAAGCGGCTTCCACCCCTCTGCACATTTTACCGGTCCGTTCCTGCTTTTGACGTCTGGCTGTCACCTTGTATTGGCCTGGGAATCTACTGCCATCTGCGTGAACAGTGAAACTTGGTTAAAAGAATCGCTTCGCTTTGCCACATGTACGCATCGGCCGCCGTCAAGTTGTTCCAGCATCAGTGCGCTGCTTCTAACTTCGACGACAGCTGGACACGCCACCCGCTCTCGGGAGTTTGGCAGTCGCGAGCGATGGACACGGGCATATGCGGCTTGCACGCCTCTGCACGTTTTACTGGTCCGTTCCTGCTTTTGACGTCTGGCTGTCACCTTGCATTGGCCTGGGAATCTACTGCAGTCTGCGTGGACTGTAAAACTTGCTAAAAGAGTCGTTTTCTTTGTCTACTGTACGCATCTGACATCTTCAGAAGCGCTAAAACACCGAGGACGCAGAGGGAACAGACAGGGACGAGCGCTACTTCCAAATGTTTATTTCGTAAAACCGCAAGTGCTTTAAACAGTTCTCGAACGCTTTTATGACACGGCAGTAAACTACACGTGCGAGAATACACAGTATAGCTACCGAGGCTAAAAGAACCAAGGAGATAAGTGCACGATTACGTTGATACCCTGAGGAAGGCAAGTTCTTTTTTTGACAATGAAATGGACGGTGAGCTTTCACAAGTGCTACCCAGTGATGCTATGTTCTGTGCTTCTATAATCTCTCGGGTTAGTTGATCACGACTACGTCCGATGATGTGGCACTGATTTAACAATGGAGCACAATTGCGGCACTTACTGCAGTGAATGGCTAGGTTGCTTCCGAAGGAATTTTTAACATTGTTGTTGTGCTGGCGTAGCCGGTCATTGAGACAACAGCCCGTTTGCCCAACATACTTTTTGCCACAAGATAGAGGGATGCAGTACACAACACAGTCTACACAGTCCACGTACGCTGTTTGGTGTTTGATACCACATAATTGTTAGACAGAAGAGTAGGGTTTCGTCAGCTTGCAAAGCTTGTTTAGCTTGTTAGGGGCCGTGAAAACAACTCTAACATCTCCTTTCTGCGCTACCTTTTTTAGGTTGTGTGAAACAGTGTGCACGTAAGGGAGCACAGCAACCTTTTTTCTCTCACTAGACTTATTTGCGATTTCGTCGCGACCGTTCAGGTTCCTTAGGACGCGTTCTGCTACCGAGATCTGAAGTGGAACCGGGTAACCAGCGGCGGATAACCGGTTCACTTGTTTATGAAAACTTCGGGGCATGCAGTGGTGGCAAGATTTCGTCAATGCATTCCTGAAACAAAGTGCAATCACTCCTCGCTTAACCAGCTTAGAGTGGGCGGAGCGGAAAGCTAAGAGGGGTTTATTGCCGCGAGGTTCGTAGCTCCAGCAAACGTGGTTGTCGGTGAGTGAGAAGTTTATATCGAGGAAGCGGATTTCCCCGCCAGATGGTAGTTCATGGGTTAGTTTTAGTGGGCTGAGATTATTCTGGAAGGCTACTAAAGTCTGGCTTGCTTCGTGTTGAAGGGATTTCTGGTCACAGTCAATAAAAACTAAAAAATCATCCACAAATCTAAACACCTTAAAAACCTTTGACCCCTCCAGGTACCGCTGGAGAGCTCTGTCATGGTAGCTTAAAAACAGATCGCTGAGCACCGGTGCTATCTGAAAATGTCAAAGCGCTTCTGAAAATGTCAAATCTGCACCAACTAGCCCGATCCGCTACCCTTCTGTACGCATCAGCCGCCGTCAAGTTCTTCCAGCCAATGTGCGCTGCTTCTAACATCGACGACAGCTGGACACGGCCCCCTCTCTCTGCAGTTTGGCAGTGGCGAGTGACGAGCACGCGCATATGCGGCTTGCAGACCTCTGCAAATTTTACAGGTCCGTTCCTGCTTTTGCCGTCTGGCTGTCACCTTGCATTGGCTTAGGAATCTACTGCCGTCTGCGTGGACTGTAAGACTTGATTAAAACAATCGTTTCTCTTTGACAGCTGTACGCATGGGCCGCCGTCAAGTTGTTCCAGGAACAGTGCGCTGCTTCTAACATCGACGTTATCTGGACACGCCACCCGCTCTCAGCAGTTTGGCAGTGGCGAGCGACGGACACGAGCATATGCGGCTTGCACGCCTCTGCACATTTTACAGGTCGGTTCCAGCTTTTGCCGTCTGACAAAAGCCTGGGAATCTGCTGCCGGCAACGTGGGCTGTAAAACTTGATTAAAAGCATCGTTTCTCTTTGACAGCTGTACGCATGGGCCGCGGTCAAGTTGTTGCTGGAACAGTGCGCTGCTTCTAACATTGACGTTAGCTGGACACGCCACCCGCTCTCGGCAGTTTGGCAGTGGCGAGCGACGGACACGCGCATATGCGGCTTGCAGGCCTCTGCACATTTCGCAGGTCCGTTGCTGCTTTTGCCGTCTGGCTGTCACCTTGTATTGGCCTGGGAATCTACTGCCATCTCCGTGAACTGTAAAACTCGGTTACAATAGCCGTTTCTCTTTTAAACCTGTACGCATTCGGCCGCCATCAAGTTGTTCCAGCAACAGTGCGCTGCTTCTAACATCGACGATAGCTGGAAACGCCACACGCTCTTGGGAGCTTGGCAGTGGCGAGCGATGGACACGCGCATAAGCGGCTTCCACCCCTCTGCACATTTTACCGGTCCGTTCCTGCTTTTGACGTCTGGCTGTCACCTTTAATTGGCCTGGGAATCTACTGCCATCTGCGTGAACTGTAAAACTTGGTTAAAAAAGTCGCTTCGCTTTGACACATGTACGCATCGGCCGCCGTCAAGTTGTTCCAGCAACAGTGCGCTGCTTCTAACATCGACGATAGCTGGAAACGCCACACGCTCTCGGGAGCTTGGCAGTGGCGAGCGATGGACACGCGCATAAGCGGCTTGCACCCCTCTGCACATTTTACCGGTCCGTTCCTGCTTTTGACGTCTGGCTGTCACCTTTAATTGGCCTGGGAATCTACTGCCATCTGCGTGAACTGTAAAACTTGGTTAAAAGAGTCGCTTCGCTTTGACACATGTACGCATCGGCCGCCGTCAAGTTGTTCCAGCAACAGTGCGCTGCTTCTAACATCGACGACAGCTGGACACGCCACCCGCTCTCGGGAGTTTGGCAGTGGCGAGCGATGGACACGTGCATATGCGGCTTGCACGCCTCTGCACGTTTTACAGGTCCGTTCCTTCTTTTGCCCTATGGCAAAAGCCTGGCAATAATTAGCCTGGGAATCTGCTGCCGTCTGCGTGGACTGTAAAATTTGGTTAAAAGAGTCGTTTCTCTTTGACACCTGTGCGCATCGGCCGCCGTCAAGTTGTTACAGCAACAGTGCGCTGCTTCTAACATCGACGATAGCTGGACACGCCACCCGCTCTCGGGAGTTTGGCAGTGGCGAGCGATGGACACCAGCATATGAGGCTTGCACGCCTCTGCACATTTTACAGGTTCGTTCCAGCTTTTGAGGTCTGGCTGTCACCCTGCATTGGCCTAGAAATCTCCTGCCACCTGCGTGGACTGTAAAACGTGGTGAAAACAGTCGTTTCTTTTTGACACCTGTGCGCATCGGCCGCCGTCAAGTTGTTACAGCAACAGTGCGCTGCTTCTAACATCGACGATAGCTGGAAACGCCACACGCTCTCGGGAGTTTGGCAGTGGCGAGCGATGGACACGCGCATATGCGGCTTGGACCCCTCTGCACATTTTACCGGTCCGTTCCTGCTTTTGACGTCTGGCTGTCACCTTTAATTGGCCTGGGAATCTACTGCCGTCTGCGTGGACTGTAAAACTTGATTAAAACAATCGTTTCTCTTTGACAGCTGTACGCATGGGCCGCCGTCAAGTTGTTCCAGGAACAGTGCGCTGCTTCTAACATCGACGTTAGCTGGACACGCCACCCGCTCTCAGCAGTTTGGCAGTGGCGAGCGACGGACACGAGCATATGCGGCTTGCACGCCTCTGCATATTTTACAGGTCGGTTCCTGCTTTTGCCGTCTGACAAAAGCCTGGGAATATTTAGCCTGGGAATCTGCTGCCCTCTGCGTGGACTGTAAAACTTGGTTAAAAGAGTCGTTTCTCTGACACCTGTGCGCATCGGGCGCCGTCAAGTTGTTACAGCAACAGTGCGCTGCTTCTAACATCGACGATAGCTGGAAACGCCACACGCTCTCGGGAGTTTGGCAGTGGCGAGCGATGGACACGCGCATATGCGGCTTCCACTCCTCTGTCCATTTTACCGGTTGGTTCCTGCTTTTGACGTCTGGCTGTCACCTTGTATTGGCCTGGGAATCTACTGCCATCTGCGTGAACTGTAAAACTTGGTTACAAGAGTCGCGTCGCTTTGACACATGTACGCATCGGCCGCCGTCAGGCTGTTGCAGCAACAGTGCGCTGCTTCTAACATCGACGATAGCTGGACACGCCACCCGCTCTCGGGAGTTTGGCAGTCGCGAGCGATGGACACGGGCATATGCGGCTTGCACGCCTCTGCACGTTTTACTGGTCCGTTCCTGCTTTTGACGTCTGGCTGTCACCTTGCATTGGCCTGGGAATCTACTGCAGTCTGCGTGGACTGTAAAACTTGCTAAAAGAGTCGTTTTCTTTGTCTACTGTACGCATCTGACATCTTCAGAAGCGCTAAAACACCGAGGACGCAGAGGGAACAGACAGGGACGAGCGCTACTTCCAAATGTTTATTTCGTAAAACCGCAAGTGCTTTAAACAGTTCTCGAACGCTTTTATGACACGGCAGTAAACTACACGTGCGAGAATACACAGTATAGCTACCGAGGCTAAAAGAACCAAGGAGATAAGTGCACGATTACGTTGATACCCTGAGGAAGGCAAGTTCTTTTTTTGACAATGAAATGGACGGTGAGCTTTCACAAGTGCTACCCAGTGATGCTATGTTCTGTGCTTCTATAATCTCTCGGGTTAGTTGATCACGACTACGTCCGATGATGTGGCACTGATTTAACAATGGAGCACAATTGCGGCACTTACTGCAGTGAATGGCTAGGTTGCTTCCGAAGGAATTTTTAACATTGTTGTTGTGCTGGCGTAGCCGGTCATTGAGACAACAGCCCGTTTGCCCAACATACTTTTTGCCACAAGATAGAGGGATGCAGTACACAACACAGTCTACACAGTCCACGTACGCTGTTTGGTGTTTGATACCACATAATTGTTTGACAGAAGAGTAGGGTTTCGTCAGCTTGCAAAGCTTGTTTAGCTTGTTAGGGGCCGTGAAAACAACTCTAACATCTCCTTTCTGCGCTACCTTTTTTAGGTTGTGTGAAACAGTGTGCACGTAAGGGAGCACAGCAACCTTTTTTCTCTCACTAGACTTATTTGCGATTTCGTCGCGACCGTTCAGGTTCCTTAGGACGCGTTCTGCTACCGAGATCTGAAGTGGAACCGGGTAACCAGCGGCGGATAACCGGTTCACTTGTTTATGAAAACTTCGGGGCATGCAGTGGTGGCAAGATTTCGTCAATGCATTCCTGAAACAAAGTGCAATCACTCCTCGCTTAACCAGCTTAGAGTGGGCGGAGCGGAAAGCTAAGAGGGGTTTATTGCCGCGAGGTTCGTAGCTCCAGCAAACGTGGTTGTCGGTGAGTGAGAAGTTTATATCGAGGAAGCGGATTTCCCCGCCAGATGGTAGTTCATGGGTTAGTTTTAGTGGGCTGAGATTATTCTGGAAGGCTACTAAAGTCTGGCTTGCTTCGTGTTGAAGGGATTTCTGGTCACAGTCAATAAAAACTAAAAAATCATCCACAAATCTAAACACCTTAAAAACCTTTGACCCCTCCCTCCAGGTACCGCTGGAGAGCTCTGTCATGGTAGCTTAAAAACAGATCGCTGAGCACCGGTGCTATCTGAAAATGTCAAAGCGCTTCTGAAAATGTCAAATCTGCACCAACTAGCCCGATCCGCTACCCTTCTGTACGCATCAGCCGCCGTCAAGTTCTTCCAGCCAATGTGCGCTGCTTCTAACATCGACGACAGCTGGACACGGCCCCCTCTCTCTGCAGTTTGGCAGTGGCGAGTGACGAGCACGCGCATATGCGGCTTGCAGACCTCTGCAAATTTTACAGGTCCGTTCCTGCTTTTGCCGTCTGGCTGTCACCTTGCATTGGCTTAGGAATCTACTGCCGTCTGCGTGGACTGTAAGACTTGATTAAAACAATCGTTTCTCTTTGACAGCTGTACGCATGGGCCGCCGTCAAGTTGTTCCAGGAACAGTGCGCTGCTTCTAACATCGACGTTATCTGGACACGCCACCCGCTCTCAGCAGTTTGGCAGTGGCGAGCGACGGACACGAGCATATGCGGCTTGCACGCCTCTGCACATTTTACAGGTCGGTTCCAGCTTTTGCCGTCTGACAAAAGCCTGGGAATCTGCTGCCGGCAACGTGGGCTGTAAAACTTGATTAAAAGCATCGTTTCTCTTTGACAGCTGTACGCATGGGCCGCGGTCAAGTTGTTGCTGGAACAGTGCGCTGCTTCTAACATTGACGTTAGCTGGACACGCCACCCGCTCTCGGCAGTTTGGCAGTGGCGAGCGACGGACACGCGCATATGCGGCTTGCAGGCCTCTGCACATTTCGCAGGTCCGTTGCTGCTTTTGCCGTCTGGCTGTCACCTTGTATTGGCCTGGGAATCTACTGCCATCTCCGTGAACTGTAAAACTCGGTTACAATAGCCGTTTCTCTTTTAAACCTGTACGCATTCGGCCGCCATCAAGTTGTTCCAGCAACAGTGCGCTGCTTCTAACATCGACGATAGCTGGAAACGCCACACGCTCTTGGGAGCTTGGCAGTGGCGAGCGATGGACACGCGCATAAGCGGCTTCCACCCCTCTGCACATTTTACCGGTCCGTTCCTGCTTTTGACGTCTGGCTGTCACCTTGTATTGGCCTGGGAATCTACTGCCATCTGCGTGAACAGTGAAACTTGGTTAAAAGAATCGCTTCGCTTTGCCACATGTACGCATCGGCCGCCGTCAAGTTGTTCCAGCATCAGTGCGCTGCTTCTAACTTCGACGACAGCTGGACACGCCACCCGCTCTCGGGAGTTTGGCAGTCGCGAGCGATGGACACGGGCATATGCGGCTTGCACGCCTCTGCACGTTTTACTGGTCCGTTCCTGCTTTTGACGTCTGGCTGTCACCTTGCATTGGCCTGGGAATCTACTGCAGTCTGCGTGGACTGTAAAACTTGCTAAAAGAGTCGTTTTCTTTGTCTACTGTACGCATCTGACATCTTCAGAAGCGCTAAAACACCGAGGACGCAGAGGGAACAGACAGGGACGAGCGCTACTTCCAAATGTTTATTTCGTAAAACCGCAAGTGCTTTAAACAGTTCTCGAACGCTTTTATGACACGGCAGTAAACTACACGTGCGAGAATACACAGTATAGCTACCGAGGCTAAAAGAACCAAGGAGATAAGTGCACGATTACGTTGATACCCTGAGGAAGGCAAGTTCTTTTTTTGACAATGAAATGGACGGTGAGCTTTCACAAGTGCTACCCAGTGATGCTATGTTCTGTGCTTCTATAATCTCTCGGGTTAGTTGATCACGACTACGTCCGATGATGTGGCACTGATTTAACAATGGAGCACAATTGCGGCACTTACTGCAGTGAATGGCTAGGTTGCTTCCGAAGGAATTTTTAACATTGTTGTTGTGCTGGCGTAGCCGGTCATTGAGACAACAGCCCGTTTGCCCAACATACTTTTTGCCACAAGATAGAGGGATGCAGTACACAACACAGTCTACACAGTCCACGTACGCTGTTTGGTGTTTGATACCACATAATTGTTTGACAGAAGAGTAGGGTTTCGTCAGCTTGCAAAGCTTGTTTAGCTTGTTAGGGGCCGTGAAAACAACTCTAACATCTCCTTTCTGCGCTACCTTTTTTAGGTTGTGTGAAACAGTGTGCACGTAAGGGAGCACAGCAACCTTTTTTCTCTCACTAGACTTATTTGCGATTTCGTCGCGACCGTTCAGGTTCCTTAGGACGCGTTCTGCTACCGAGATCTGAAGTGGAACCGGGTAACCAGCGGCGGATAACCGGTTCACTTGTTTATGAAAACTTCGGGGCATGCAGTGGTGGCAAGATTTCGTCAATGCATTCCTGAAACAAAGTGCAATCACTCCTCGCTTAACCAGCTTAGAGTGGGCGGAGCGGAAAGCTAAGAGGGGTTTATTGCCGCGAGGTTCGTAGCTCCAGCAAACGTGGTTGTCGGTGAGTGAGAAGTTTATATCGAGGAAGCGGATTTCCCCGCCAGATGGTAGTTCATGGGTTAGTTTTAGTGGGCTGAGATTATTCTGGAAGGCTACTAAAGTCTGGCTTGCTTCGTGTTGAAGGGATTTCTGGTCACAGTCAATAAAAACTAAAAAATCATCCACAAATCTAAACACCTTAAAAACCTTTGACCCCTCCAGGTACCGCTGGAGAGCTCTGTCATGGTAGCTTAAAAACAGATCGCTGAGCACCGGTGCTATCTGAAAATGTCAAAGCGCTTCTGAAAATGTCAAATCTGCACCAACTAGCCCGATCCGCTACCCTTCTGTACGCATCAGCCGCCGTCAAGTTCTTCCAGCCAATGTGCGCTGCTTCTAACATCGACGACAGCTGGACACGGCCCCCTCTCTCTGCAGTTTGGCAGTGGCGAGTGACGAGCACGCGCATATGCGGCTTGCAGACCTCTGCAAATTTTACAGGTCCGTTCCTGCTTTTGCCGTCTGGCTGTCACCTTGCATTGGCTTAGGAATCTACTGCCGTCTGCGTGGACTGTAAGACTTGATTAAAACAATCGTTTCTCTTTGACAGCTGTACGCATGGGCCGCCGTCAAGTTGTTCCAGGAACAGTGCGCTGCTTCTAACATCGACGTTATCTGGACACGCCACCCGCTCTCAGCAGTTTGGCAGTGGCGAGCGACGGACACGAGCATATGCGGCTTGCACGCCTCTGCACATTTTACAGGTCGGTTCCAGCTTTTGCCGTCTGACAAAAGCCTGGGAATCTGCTGCCGGCAACGTGGGCTGTAAAACTTGATTAAAAGCATCGTTTCTCTTTGACAGCTGTACGCATGGGCCGCGGTCAAGTTGTTGCTGGAACAGTGCGCTGCTTCTAACATTGACGTTAGCTGGACACGCCACCCGCTCTCGGCAGTTTGGCAGTGGCGAGCGACGGACACGCGCATATGCGGCTTGCAGGCCTCTGCACATTTCGCAGGTCCGTTGCTGCTTTTGCCGTCTGGCTGTCACCTTGTATTGGCCTGGGAATCTACTGCCATCTCCGTGAACTGTAAAACTCGGTTACAATAGCCGTTTCTCTTTTAAACCTGTACGCATTCGGCCGCCATCAAGTTGTTCCAGCAACAGTGCGCTGCTTCTAACATCGACGATAGCTGGAAACGCCACACGCTCTTGGGAGCTTGGCAGTGGCGAGCGATGGACACGCGCATAAGCGGCTTCCACCCCTCTGCACATTTTACCGGTCCGTTCCTGCTTTTGACGTCTGGCTGTCACCTTGTATTGGCCTGGGAATCTACTGCCATCTGCGTGAACAGTGAAACTTGGTTAAAAGAATCGCTTCGCTTTGCCACATGTACGCATCGGCCGCCGTCAAGTTGTTCCAGCATCAGTGCGCTGCTTCTAACTTCGACGACAGCTGGACACGCCACCCGCTCTCGGGAGTTTGGCAGTCGCGAGCGATGGACACGGGCATATGCGGCTTGCACGCCTCTGCACGTTTTACTGGTCCGTTCCTGCTTTTGACGTCTGGCTGTCACCTTGCATTGGCCTGGGAATCTACTGCAGTCTGCGTGGACTGTAAAACTTGCTAAAAGAGTCGTTTTCTTTGTCTACTGTACGCATCTGACATCTTCAGAAGCGCTAAAACACCGAGGACGCAGAGGGAACAGACAGGGACGAGCGCTACTTCCAAATGTTTATTTCGTAAAACCGCAAGTGCTTTAAACAGTTCTCGAACGCTTTTATGACACGGCAGTAAACTACACGTGCGAGAATACACAGTATAGCTACCGAGGCTAAAAGAACCAAGGAGATAAGTGCACGATTACGTTGATACCCTGAGGAAGGCAAGTTCTTTTTTTGACAATGAAATGGACGGTGAGCTTTCACAAGTGCTACCCAGTGATGCTATGTTCTGTGCTTCTATAATCTCTCGGGTTAGTTGATCACGACTACGTCCGATGATGTGGCACTGATTTAACAATGGAGCACAATTGCGGCACTTACTGCAGTGAATGGCTAGGTTGCTTCCGAAGGAATTTTTAACATTGTTGTTGTGCTGGCGTAGCCGGTCATTGAGACAACAGCCCGTTTGCCCAACATACTTTTTGCCACAAGATAGAGGGATGCAGTACACAACACAGTCTACACAGTCCACGTACGCTGTTTGGTGTTTGATACCACATAATTGTTTGACAGAAGAGTAGGGTTTCGTCAGCTTGCAAAGCTTGTTTAGCTTGTTAGGGGCCGTGAAAACAACTCTAACATCTCCTTTCTGCGCTACCTTTTTTAGGTTGTGTGAAACAGTGTGCACGTAAGGGAGCACAGCAACCTTTTTTCTCTCACTAGACTTATTTGCGATTTCGTCGCGACCGTTCAGGTTCCTTAGGACGCGTTCTGCTACCGAGATCTGAAGTGGAACCGGGTAACCAGCGGCGGATAACCGGTTCACTTGTTTATGAAAACTTCGGGGCATGCAGTGGTGGCAAGATTTCGTCAATGCATTCCTGAAACAAAGTGCAATCACTCCTCGCTTAACCAGCTTAGAGTGGGCGGAGCGGAAAGCTAAGAGGGGTTTATTGCCGCGAGGTTCGTAGCTCCAGCAAACGTGGTTGTCGGTGAGTGAGAAGTTTATATCGAGGAAGCGGATTTCCCCGCCAGATGGTAGTTCATGGGTTAGTTTTAGTGGGCTGAGATTATTCTGGAAGGCTACTAAAGTCTGGCTTGCTTCGTGTTGAAGGGATTTCTGGTCACAGTCAATAAAAACTAAAAAATCATCCACAAATCTAAACACCTTAAAAACCTTTGACCCCTCCAGGTACCGCTGGAGAGCTCTGTCATGGTAGCTTAAAAACAGATCGCTGAGCACCGGTGCTATCTGAAAATGTCAAAGCGCTTCTGAAAATGTCAAATCTGCACCAACTAGCCCGATCCGCTACCCTTCTGTACGCATCAGCCGCCGTCAAGTTCTTCCAGCCAATGTGCGCTGCTTCTAACATCGACGACAGCTGGACACGGCCCCCTCTCTCTGCAGTTTGGCAGTGGCGAGTGACGAGCACGCGCATATGCGGCTTGCAGACCTCTGCAAATTTTACAGGTCCGTTCCTGCTTTTGCCGTCTGGCTGTCACCTTGCATTGGCTTAGGAATCTACTGCCGTCTGCGTGGACTGTAAGACTTGATTAAAACAATCGTTTCTCTTTGACAGCTGTACGCATGGGCCGCCGTCAAGTTGTTCCAGGAACAGTGCGCTGCTTCTAACATCGACGTTATCTGGACACGCCACCCGCTCTCAGCAGTTTGGCAGTGGCGAGCGACGGACACGAGCATATGCGGCTTGCACGCCTCTGCACATTTTACAGGTCGGTTCCAGCTTTTGCCGTCTGACAAAAGCCTGGGAATCTGCTGCCGGCAACGTGGGCTGTAAAACTTGATTAAAAGCATCGTTTCTCTTTGACAGCTGTACGCATGGGCCGCGGTCAAGTTGTTGCTGGAACAGTGCGCTGCTTCTAACATTGACGTTAGCTGGACACGCCACCCGCTCTCGGCAGTTTGGCAGTGGCGAGCGACGGACACGCGCATATGCGGCTTGCAGGCCTCTGCACATTTCGCAGGTCCGTTGCTGCTTTTGCCGTCTGGCTGTCACCTTGTATTGGCCTGGGAATCTACTGCCATCTCCGTGAACTCTAAAACTCGGTTACAATAGCCGTTTCTCTTTTAAACCTGTACGCATTCGGCCGCCATCAAGTTGTTCCAGCAACAGTGCGCTGCTTCTAACATCGACGATAGCTGGAAACGCCACACGCTCTTGGGAGCTTGGCAGTGGCGAGCGATGGACACGCGCATAAGCGGCTTCCACCCCTCTGCACATTTTACCGGTCCGTTCCTGCTTTTGACGTCTGGCTGTCACCTTTAATTGGCCTGGGAATCTACTGCCATCTGCGTGAACTGTAAAACTTCGTTAAAAAAGTCGCTTCGCTTTGACACATGTACGCATCGGCCGCCGTCAAGTTGTTCCAGCAACAGTGCGCTGCTTCTAACATCGACGATAGCTGGAAACGCCACACGCTCTCGGGAGCTTGGCAGTGGCGAGCGATGGACACGCGCATAAGCGGCTTGCACCCCTCTGCACATTTTACCGGTCCGTTCCTGCTTTTGACGTCTGGCTGTCACCTTTAATTGGCCTGGGAATCTACTGCCATCTTCGTGAACTGTAAAACTTGGTTAAAAGAGTCGCTTCGCTTTGACACATGTACGCATCGGCCGCCGTCAAGTTGTTCCAGCAACAGTGCGCTGCTTCTAACATCGACGACAGCTGGACACGCCACCCGCTCTCGGGAGTTTGGCAGTGGCGAGCGATGGACACGCGCATATGCGGCTTGCACGCCTCTGCACGTTTTACAGGTCCGTTCCTTCTTTTGCCCTATGGCAAAAGCCTGGCAATAATTAGCCTGGGAATCTGCTGCCGTCTGCGTGGACTGTAAAATTTGGTTAAAAGAGTCGTTTCTCTTTGACACCTGTGCGCATCGGCCGCCGTCAAGTTGTTACAGCAACAGTGCGCTGCTTCTAACATCGACGATAGCTGGACACGCCACCCGCTCTCGGGAGTTTGGCAGTGGCGAGCGATGGACACCAGCATATGAGGCTTGCACGCCTCTGCACATTTTACAGGTTCGTTCCAGCTTTTGAGGTCTGGCTGTCACCCTGCATTGGCCTAGAAATCTCCTGCCACCTGCGTGGACTGTAAAACGTGGTGAAAACAGTCGTTTCTTTTTGACACCTGTGCGCATCGGCCGCCGTCAAGTTGTTACAGCAACAGTGCGCTGCTTCTAACATCGACGATAGCTGGAAACGCCACACGCTCTCGGGAGTTTGGCAGTGGCGAGCGATGGACACGCGCATATGCGGCTTGGACCCCTCTGCACATTTTACCGGTCCGTTCCTGCTTTTGACGTCTGGCTGTCACCTTTAATTGGCCTGGGAATCTACTGCCGTCTGCGTGGACTGTAAAACTTGATTAAAACAATCGTTTCTCTTTGACAGCTGTACGCATGGGCCGCCGTCAAGTTGTTCCAGGAACAGTGCGCTGCTTCTAACATCGACGTTAGCTGGACACGCCACCCGCTCTCAGCAGTTTGGCAGTGGCGAGCGACGGACACGAGCATATGCGGCTTGCACGCCTCTGCATATTTTACAGGTCGGTTCCTGCTTTTGCCGTCTGACAAAAGCCTGGGAATAATTAGCCTGGGAATCTGCTGCCCTCTGCGTGGACTGTAAAACTTGGTTAAAAGAGTCGTTTCTCTTTGACACCTGTGCGCATCGGGCGCCGTGAAGTTGTTACAGCAACAGTGCGCTGCTTCTAACATCGACGATAGCTGGAAACGCCACACGCTCTCGGGAGTTTGGCAGTGGCGAGCGATGGACACGCGCATATGCGGCTTCCACTCCTCTGCTCATTTTACCGGTTGGTTCCTGCTTTTGACGTCTGGCTGTCACCTTGTATTTTCCTGGGAATCTACTGCCATCTGCGTGAACTGTAAAACTTGGTTAAAAGAGTCGCGTCGCTTTGACACATGTACGCATCGGCCGCCGTCAGGCTGTTGCAGCAACAGTGCGCTGCTTCTAACATCGACGACAGCTGGACACGCCACCCGCTCTCGGGAGTTTGGCAGTCGCGAGCGATGGACACGCGCATATGCGGCTTGCACGCCTCTGCACATTTTACTGGTCCGTTCCTGCTTTTCACGTCTGGCTGTCACCTTGTATTGGCCTGGGAATCTACTGCCATCTGCGTGAACTGTAAAACTTGGTTAAAAGAGTCGCGTCGCTTTGACACATGTACGCATCGGCCGCCGTCAGGCTGTTGCAGCAACAGTGCGCTGCTTCTAACATCGACGACAGCTGGACACGCCACCCGCTCTCGGGAGTTTGGCAGTCGCGAGCGATGGACACGCGCATATGCGGCTTGCACGCCTCTGCACATTTTACTGGTCCGTTCCTGCTTTTCACGTCTGGCTGTCACCTTGCATTGTCCTGGGAATCTACTGCAGTCTGCGTGGACTGTAAAACTTGCTAAAAGAGTCGTTTTCTTTGACTACTGTACGCATCAGCCGCCGTCAAGCTCTTCCAGCCAATGTGCGCTGCTTCTAACATCGACGACAGCTGGACACGGCCCCCTCTCTCTGCAGTTTGGCAGTGGCGAGTGACGGGCACGCGCATATGCGGCTTGCAGACCTCTACAAATTTTACAGGTCCGTTCCTGCTTTTGCCGTCTGGCTGTCACCTTGCATTGGCTTAGGAATCTACTGCCATCGGCGTGGACTGTAAAACTTGATTAAAAGAATCGTTTCTCTTTGACAGCTGTACGCATGGGCCGCCGTCAAGTTATTCCAGGAACAGTGCGCTGCTTCTAACATCGACGTTAGCTGGACACGCCACCCGCTCTCAGCAGTTTGGCAGTGGCGAGCGACGGACACGAGCATATGCGGCTTGCACGCCTCTGCACATTTTACAGGTCGGTTCCTGCTTTTGCCGTCTGACAAAAGCCTGGGAATCTGCTGCCCTCTGCGTAAACTGTAAAACTTGTTTAAAAGAGTCGTTTCTCTTTGACACCTGTGTGCATCGGCCGCCGTCAAGTTGTTACAGAAACAGTGCGCTGCTTCTAACATCGACGATAGCTGGAAACGCCACACGCTCTCGGGAGCTTGGCAGTGGCGAGCGATGGACACGCGCATAAGCGGCTTGCACTCCTCTGCACATTTTACCGGTCCGTTCCTGCTTTTGACGTCTGGCTGTCACCTTTAATTGGCCTGGGAATCTACTGCCGTCTGCGCGGACTGTAAAACCTGATTAAAAGAATCGTTTCTCTTTGACACCTGTACGCATGGGCCGCGGTCAAGTTGTTGCAGGAACAGTGCGCTGCTTCTAACATCGACGTTAGCTGGACACGCCACCCGCTCTCGGCAGTTTGGCAGTGGCGAGCGACGGACACGAGCATATGCCGCTTGCAGGCCTCTGCACATTTCGCAGGTCCGTTGCTGCTTTTGCCGTCTGGCTGTCACCTTGTATATGCCTGGGAATCTACTGCCATCTGCGTGAACTGTAAAACTTGGTTAAAAGAGTGGTTTCGCTTTGACACATGTACGCATCGGCCGCCGTCAAGTTGTTCCAGCAACAGTGCGCTGCTTCTAACATCGACGACAGCTGGACACGCCACCCGCTCTCGGGAGTTTGGCAGTGGCGAGCGATGGACACGCGCATATGCGGCTTGCACGCCTCTGCACATTTTACAGGTCCATTCCTTCTTTTGCCCTATGGCAAAAGCCTGGGAATAATTAGCCTGGGTATCTGCTGCCGTCTGCGTGGACTCTAAAATTTGGTTAAAAGAGTCGTTTCTCTTTGACACCTGTGCGCATCGGCCGCCGTCAAGTTGTTACAGCAACAGTGCGCTGCTTCTAACATCGACGATAGCTGGAAAAGCCACACGCTCTCAGGAGTTTGGCAGTGGCGAGCGATGGACACGCGCATATGCGGCTTGCACCCCTCTGCACATTTTACCGGTCCGTTCCTGCTTTTGCCGTCTGGTTGTCACCTTGCATTGGCTTCGGAATCTACTGCCGTCTGCGTGGACTGTAAAACTTGATTAAAAGAATCGTCTCTCTTTGACAGCTGTACGCATGGGCCGCCGTCAAGTTGTTCCAGGAACAGTGCGCTGCTTCTAACATCGACGTTAGCTGGACACGGCACCCACTCTCAGCAGTTTGGCAGTGGCGAGCAACGGACACGAGCATATGCGGCTTGCACGCCTCTGCACATTTTACAGGTCGGTTCCTGCTTTTGCCGTCTGACAAAAGCCTGGGAATCTACTGCCATCTGCGTGAACTGTAAAACTTGGTTAAAAGAGTCGCTTCGCTTTGACACATGTACGCATCGGCCGCCGTCAAGTTTTTCCAGCAACAGTACGCTGCTTCTAACATCGACGACAGCTGGACACGCCACCCGCTCTCGGGAGTTTGGCAGTGGCGAGCGATGGACACGCGCATATGCGGCTTGCACGCCTCTGCACATATTACTGGTCGGTTCCTGCTTTTGACGTCTGGCTGTCACCTTTAATTGGCCTGGGAATCTACTGCCGTCTGCGTGGACTGTAAAACTTGATTAAAAGAATCGTTTCTCTTTGACAGCTGTACGCACGGGCCGCCTTCAAGTTGTTCCAGGAACAGTGCGCTGCTTCTAACATCGACGTTAGCTGGACACGCCACCCGCTCTCAGCAGTTTGGCAGTGGCGAGCGACGGACACGAGCATATGCGGCTTGCACGCCTCTGCATATTTTACAGGTCGGTTCCTGCTTTTGCCTTCTGACAAAAGCCTGGGAATAATTAGCCTGGGAATCTGCTGCCCTCTGCGTGAACTGTAAAACTTGGTTAAAAGAGTCGTTTCTCTTTGACACCTGTGCGCATCGGGCGCCGTCAAGTTGTTACAGCAACAGTGCGCTGCTTCTAATATCGACGATAGCTGGAAACGCCACACGCTCTCGGCAGTTTGGCAGTGGCGAGCGATGGACACGCGCATATGCGGCTTCCACCCCTCTGCTCATTTTACCGGTCCGTTCCTGCTTTTGCCGTCTGGCTGTCACCTTGTATTGGCCTGGGAATCTACTGCCATCTGCGTGAACAGTAAAACTTGGTTAAAAGAATCGCTTCGCTTTGCCACATGTACGCATCGGCCGCCGTCAAGTTCTTCCGGCATCAGTGCGCTGCTTCTAACTTCGACGACAGCTGGACACGCCACCCGCTCTCTGGAGTTTGGCAGTCGCGAGCGATGGACACATGCATATGCGGCTTGCACGCCTCTGCACATTTTACTGGTCCGTTCCTGCTTTTGACGTCTGGCTGTCACCTTGCATTGGCCTGGGAATCTACTGCAGTCTGCGTGGACTGTAAAACTTGCTAAAAGAGTCGTTTTCTTTGACTACTGTACGCATCAGCCGCCGTCAAGTTCTTCCAGCCAATGTGCGCTGCTTCTAACATCGACGACAGCTGGACACGGCCCCCTCTCTCTGCTGTTTGGCAGTGGCGAGTGACGAGCACGCGCATATGCGGCTTGCAGACCTCTGCAAATTTTACAGGTCCGTTCCTGCTTTTGCCGTCTGGCTGTCACCTTGCATTGGCTTAGGAATCTACTGCCGTCTGCGTGGACTGTAAAACTTGATTAAAACAATCGTTTCTCTTTGACAGCTGTACGCATGGGCCGCCGTCAAGTTGTTCCAGGAACAGTGCGCTTCTTCTAACATCGACGTTAGCTGGACACGCCACTCGCTCTCAGCAGTTTGGCAGTGGTGAGCGACGGACACGAGCATATGCGGCTTGCACGCCTCTGCACATTTTACAGGTCGGTTCCTGCTTTTGCCGTCTGACAAAAGCCTGGGAATCTGCTGCCGTCAACGTGGGCTGTAAAACTTGATTAAAAGAATCGTTTCTCTTTGACACCTGTACACATGGGCCGCGGTCAAGTTGTTGCAGGAACAGTGCGCTGCTTCTAACATTGACGTTAGCTGGACACGCCACCCGCTCTCGGCAGTTTGGAAGTGGCGAGCGACGGACACGCGCATATGCGGTTTGCAGGCCTCTGCACATTTCGCAGGTCCGTTGCTGCTTTTGCCGTCTGGCTGTCACCTTGTGTTGGCCTGGGAATCTACTGCCATCTGCGTAAACTGTAAAACTTGTTTAAAAGAGTCGTTTCTCTTTGACACCTGTGCGCATCGGGCGCCGTCAAGTTGTTACAGCAACAGTGCGCTGCTTCTAATATCGACGATAGCTGGAAACGCCACACGCTCTCGGCAGTTTGGCAGTGGCGAGCGATGGACACGCGCATATGCGGCTTCCACCCCTCTGCTCATTTTACCGGTCCGTTCCTGCTTTTGCCGTCTGGCTGTCACCTTGTATTGGCCTGGGAATCTACTGCCATCTGCGTGAACAGTAAAACTTGGTTAAAAGAATCGGTTCGCTTTGCCACATGTACGCATCGGCCGCCGTCAAGTTGTTCCAGCAACAGTGCGCTGCTTCTAACATCGACGACAGCTGGACACGCCACCCGCTCTCGGGAGTTTGGCAGTGGCGAGCGATGGACACGCGCATATGCGGCTTGCACGCCTCTGCACATTTTACAGGTCCGTTCCTTCTTTTGCCCTATGGCAAAAGCCTGGGAATAATTAGCCTGGGAACCTGCTGCCGTCTGCGTGGACTGTAAAATTTGGTTAAAAGTGTCGTTTCTCTTTGACACCTGTGCGCATAGGCCGCCGTCAAGTTGCAACAGTGCGCTGCTTCTAACATCGACGATAGCTGCACACGCCACCCGCTCTCGGGAGTTTGGCAGTGGCGAGCGATGGACACGCGCATATGAGGCTTGCACACCTCTGAACATTTTACAGGTTCGTTCCAGGTTTTGAGGTCTGGCTGTCACCCTGCATTGGCCTAGAAATCTCCTGCCGTCTGCGTGGACTGTAAAACGTGGTGAAAACAGTCGTTTCTCTTTGACACCTGTGCGCATCGGCCGCCGTCAAGTTGTTACAGCAACAGTGAGCTGCTTCTAACATCGACGATAGCTGGAAACGCCACACGCTATCGGGAGTTTCGCAGTGGCGAGCGATGGACACGAGCATATGCGGCTTGCACGCCTCTGCATATTTTACAGGTCGGTTCCTGCTTTTGCCGTCTGACAAAAGCCTGGGAATAATTAGCCTGGGAATCTGCTGCCCTCTGCGTGGACTGTAAAACTTGGTTAAAAGAGTCGTTTCTCTTTTACACCTGTGCGCAACGGGCGCCGTCAAGTTGTTACAGCAACAGTGCGCTGCTTCTAACAACGACGATAGCTGGAAACGCCACACGCTCTCTTGAGTTTGGCAGTGGCGAGCGATGGACACGCGCATATGCGGCTTCCACCCCTCTGCTCATTTTACCGGTTGGTTCCTGCTTTTGACGTCTGGCTGTCACCTTGTATTGGCCTTGGAATCTACTGCCATCTGCGTGAACTGTAAAACTTGGTTAAAAGAGTCGCGTCGCTTTGACACATGTACGCATCGGCCGCCGTCAGGCTGTTGCAGCAACAGTGCGCTGCTTCTAACATCGACGACAGCTGGACACGCCACCCGCTCTCGGGAGTTTGGCAGTGGCGAGCGATGGACACGCGCATATGCGACTTGCAGGCCTCTGCACTTTTCGCACGTCCGTTGCTGCTTTTGCCGTCTGGCTGTCACCTTGTATTGGCCTGGGAATCTACTGCCGTCTGCGTGAACAGTAAAACTTGGTTAAAAGTATTGCTTCGCTTTGCCACATGTACGCATCGGCCGCCGTCAAGTTTTTCCAGCATCAGTGCGCTGCTTCTAACTTCGACGACAGCTGGACACGCCACCCGCTCTCGGGAGTTTGGCAGTCGCGAGCGATGGACACGTGCATATGCGGCTTGCACGCCTCTGCACATTTTACTGGTCCGTTCCTGCTTTTGACGTCTGGCTGTCACCTTGCATTGGCCTGGGAATCTACTGCATTCTGCGTGGACTGTAAAACTTGCTAAAAGAGTCGTTTTCTTTGACTACTGTACGCATCAGCCGCCGTCAAGTTCTTCCAGCCAATGTGCGCTGCTTCTAACATCGACGACAGCTGGACACGGCCCCCTCTCTCTGCAGTTTGGCAGTGGCGAGTGACGAGCACGCGCATATGCGGCTTGCAGACCTCTGCAAATTTTACAGGTCCGTTCCTGCTTTTGCCGTCTGGCTGTCACCTTGCATTGGCTTAGGAATCTACTGCCGTCTGCGTGGACTGTAAAACTTGGTTAAAACAATCGTTTCTCTTTGACAGCTGTACGCATGGGCCGCCGTCAAGTTGTTCCAGGAACAGTGCGCTGCTTCTAACATCGACGTTAGCTGGACACGCCACTCGCTCTCAGCAGTTTGGCAGTGGTGAGCGACGGACACGCGCATATGCGGTTTGCAGGCCTCTGCACATTTCGCAGGTCCGTTGCTGCTTTTGCCGTCTGAAAAAAGCCTGGGAATCTGCTGCCGTCAACGTGGGCTGTAAAACTTTGTTAAAACAATCGTTTCTCTTTGACAGCTGTACGCATGGGCCGCCGTCAAGTTGTTCCAGGAACAGTGCGCTGCTTCTAACATCGACGTTAGCTGGACACGCCACTCGCTCTCAGCAGTTTGGCAGTGGTGAGCGACGGACACGCGCATATGCGGTTTGCAGGCCTCTGCACATTTCGCAGGTCCGTTGCTGCTTTTGCCGTCTGGCTGTCACCTGTTATTGGCCTGGGAATCTACTGCCATCTGCGTGAACTGTAAAACTTGTTTAAAAGAGTCGTTTCTCTTTGACACCTGTGCGCATCGGCCGCCGTCAAGTTGTTACAGCAACAGTGCGCTGCTTCTAACATCGACGATAGCTGGAAACGCCACACGCTCTCGGGAGCTTGGCAGTGGCGAGCGATGGACACGCGCATAAGCGGCTTGCACCCCTCTGCACATTTTACCGGTCCGTTCCTGCTTTTGACGTCTGGCTGTCACCTTTAATTGGCCCGGGAATCTACTGCCGTCTGCGCGGACTGTAAAGCTTGATTAAAAGAATCGTTTCTCTTTGACACCTGTACGCATGGGCCGCGGTCAAGTTGTTGCAGCAACAGTGCGCTGCTTCTAACATCGACGTTAGCTGGACACGCCCCCCGATCTCGGCAGTTTGGCAGTGGCGAGCGACGGACACGCGCATATGCGGCTTGCAGGCCTCTGCACATTTCGCAGGTCCGTTGCTGCTTTTGCCGTCTGGCTGTCACCTTGTATACGCCTGGTAATCTACTGCCATATGCGTGAACTGTAAAACTTGGTTAAAAGAGTCGCTTCGCTTTGACACATGTACGCATCGGCCGCCGTCAAGTTGTTCCAGCAACAGTGCGCTGCTGCTAACATCGACGACAGCTGGACACGCCACCCGCTCTCGGGAGTTTGGCAGTGGCGAGCGATGGACACGCATATATGCGGCTTGCACGCCTCTGCACATTTTACAGCTCCGTTCCTTCTTTTGCCCTATGGCAAAAGCCTGGGAATAATTAGCCTGGGAATCTGCTGCCGTCTGCGTGGACTGTAAAATTTGGTTAAAAGAGTCGTTTCTCTTTGACACCTGTGCGCATCGGCCGCCGTCAAGTTGCAACAGTGCGCTGCTTCTAACATCGACGATAGCTGGACACGCCACCCGCTTTCGGGAGTTTGGCAGTGGCGAGCGATGTACACGCGCATATGAGGCTTGCACGCCTCTGCACATTTTACAGGTTCGTTCCAGCTTTTGAGGTCTGGCTGTCACCCTGCATTGGCCTAGAAATCTCCTGCCGTCTGCGTGGACTGTAAGACGTGGTTGAAACAGTCGTTTCTCTTTGACACCTGTGCGCATTGGCCGCCGTCAAGTTGTTACAGCAACAGTGCGCTGCTTCTAACATCGACGATAGCTGGAAACGCCACACGCTCTCGGGAGCTTGGCAGTGGCGAGCGATGGACACGCGCATAAGCGGCTTGCACCCCTCTGCACATTTTACCGGTCCGTTCCTGCTTTTGACGTCTGGCTGTCACCTTTAATTGGCCTGGGAATCTACTGCCGTCTGCGCGGACTGTAAAACTTGATTAAAAGAATCGTTTCTCTTTGACACCTGTACGCATGGGCCGCGGTCAAGTTGTTGCAGGAACAGTGCGCTGCTTCTAACATCGACGTTAGCTGGACACGCCACCCGCTCTCGACAGTTTGGCAGTGGCGAGCGACGGACACGCGCATATGCGGCTTGCAGGCCTCTGCACATTTCGCAGGTCCGTTGCTGGTTTTGCCGTCTGGCTGTCACCTTGTATATGCCTGGTAATCTACTGCCATCTGCGTGAACTGTAAAACTTGGTTAAAAGAGTCGCTTCGCTTTGACACATGTACGCATCGGCCGCCGTCAAGTTGTTCCAGCAACAGTGCACTGCTTCTAACATCGACGACAGCTGGACCCGCCACCCGCTCTCGAGAGTTTGGCAGTGGCGAGCGATGGACACGCGCATATGCGGCTTGCACGCCTCTGCACATTTTACAGGTCCGTTCCTTCTTTTGCCCTATGGCAAAAGCCTGGGAATAATTAGCCTGGGAATCTTCTGCCGTCTGCGTGGACTGTAAAATTTGGTTAAAAGAGTCGTTTCTCTTTGACACCTGTGCGCATCGGCCGCCGTCAAGTTGCAACAGTGCGCTGATTCTAACATCGACGATAGCTGGACACGCCACCCGCTCTCGGGAGTTTGGCAGTGGCGAGCGATGGACACGCGCATATGAGGCTTGCACGCCTCTGCACATTTTACAGGTTCGTTCCACCTTTTGAGGTCTGGCTGTCACCCTGCATTGGCCTAGAAATCTCCTGCCGTCTGCGTGGACTGTAAAACGTGGTGAAAACAGTCGTTTCTCTTTGACACCTGTGCGCATCGGCCGCCGTCAAGTTGTTACAGCAACAGTGCGCTGCTTCTAACATCGACGATAGCTGGAAACGCCACACGCTATCAGGAGTTTGGCAGTGGCGAGCGACGGACACGAGCATATGCGGCTTGCACGCCTCTGCACATTTTACAGGTCGGTTCCTGCTTTTGCCGTCTGACAAAAGCCTGGGAATCTGCTGCCCTCTGGGTGGACTGTAAAACTTGTTTAAAAGAGTCGTTTCTCTTTGACACCTGTGCGCATCGGCCGCCGTCAAGTTGTTACAGAAACAGTGCGCTGCTTCTAACATCGATGACAGCTGGACACGCCACCCGCTCTCGGGAGTTTTGCAGTGGCGAGCGATGGACACGCGCATATGCGGCTTGCACGCCTCTGCACATTTTACAGGTCCGTTCCTTTTTTTGCCCTATGGAAAAAGCCTGGGAATAATTAGCCTGGGAATCTGCTGCCGTCTCGGTGGACTGTAAAATTTGGTTAAAAGAGTCGTTTCTCTTTGACACCTGTGCGCATCGGCCGCCGTCAAGTTGTTACAGCAACAGTGCGCTGCTTCTAACATCGACAATAGCTGGAAAAGCCACACGCTCTCGGGAGTTTGGCAGTGGCGAGCGATGGACACGCGCATATGCGGCTTGCACCCCTCTGCACATTTTACCGGTCCGTTCCTGCTTTTGCCGTCTGGCTGTCACCTTGCATTGGCTTCGGAATCTACTGCCGTCTGCGTGGACTGTAAAACTTGATTAAAAGAATCGTCTCTCTTTGACAGCTGTACGCATGGGCCGCCGTCAAGTTGTTCCAGGAACAGTGCGCTGCTTATAACATTGACGTTAGCTGGACACGCCACCCACTCTCAGTAGTTTGGCAGTGGCGAGCAACGGACGCGAGCATATGCGGCTTGCACGCCTCTGCACATTTTACAGGTCGGTTCCTGCTTTTGCCGTCTGACAAAAGCCTGGGAATCTGCTGCCCTCTGCGTGGACTGTAAAACTTGTTTAAAAGAGTCGTTTCTCTTTGACACCTGTGCGCATCGGCCGCCGTCAAGTTGTTACAGCAGCAGTGCGCTGCTTCTAACATCGACGATAGCCGGAAACGCCACATGCTCTCGTAGGTTTGGCAGTTGCGAGCGATGGACACGCGCATAAGCGGCTTGCACCCCTCTGCACATTTTACCGGTCCGTTCTGGCTTTTGACGTCTGGTTGTCACCTTTAATTGGCCTGGGAATCTTCTTCCGTGAACGTGGGCTGTAAAACTTGATTAAAAGAATCGTTTCTCTTTGACACCTGTACGCATGGGCCGCGGTCAAGTTGTTGCAGGAACAGTGCGCTGCTTCTAACATTGACGTTAGCTGGACACGCCACCCGCTCTCGGCAGTTTGGCAGTGGCGAGCGACGGACACGCGCATATGCGGCTTCCAGGCCTCTGCACATTTCGCAGGTCCGTTGCTGTTTTTCCTTCTGGCTATCACCTTGTATTGGCCAGGGAATCTACTGCCATCTGCGTGAACTGTAAAACTTGGTTAAAAGAGTCGCTTCGCTTTGACACATGTACGCATCGGCCGCCGTCAAGTTTTTCCAGCAACAGTACGCTGCTTCTAACATCGACGACAGCTGGACACGCCACCCGCTCTCGGGAGTTTGGCAGCGGCGAGCGATGGACACGCGCATATGCGGCTTGCACGCCTCTGCACATATTACTGGTCGGTTCCTGCTTTTGACGTCTGGCTGTCACCTTTAATTGGCCTGGGAATCTACTGCCGTCTGCGTGGACTGTAAAACTTGATTAAAAGAATCGTTTCTCTTTGACAGCTGTACGCACGGGCCACCGTCAAGTTGTTCCAGGAACAGTGCGCTGCTTCTAACATCGACGATAGCTGGACACGCCACCCGCTCTCAGCAGTTTGGCAGTGGCGAGCGACGGACACGAGCATATGCGGCTTGCACGCCTCTGCATATTTTACAGGTCGGTTCCTGCTTTTGCCTTCTGACAAAAGCCTGGGAATAATTAGCCTGGGAATCTGCTGCCCTCTGCGTGGACTGTAAAACTTGGTTAAAAGAGTCGTTTCTCTTTGACACCTGTGCGCATCGGGCGCCGTCAAGTTGCTACAGCAACAGTGCGCTGCTTCTAACATCGACGATAGCTGGAAACTCCACACGCTCTCGGGAGTTTGGCAGTGGCGAGCGATGGACACGCGCATAGGCGGCTTCCACCCCTCTGCTCATTTTACCGGTCCGTTCCTGCTTTTCCCGTCTGGCTGTCACCTTGTATTGGCCTGGGAATCTACTGCCATCTGCGTGAACAGTAAAACTTGGTTAAAAGAATCGCTTCGTTTGGCCACATGTACGCATCGGCCGCCGTCAAGTTGTTCCAGCATCAGTGCGCTGCTTCTAACTTCGACGACAGCTGGACACGCCACCCGCTCTCGGGAGTTTCGCAGTCGCGAGCGGTGGACACGCGCATATGCGGCTTGCACGCCTCTGCACATTTTACTGGTCCGTTCCTGCTTTTGACGTCTGGCTGTCACCTTGCATTGGCCTGGGAATCTACTGCATTCTGCGTGGACTGTAAAACTTGCTAAAAGAGTCGTTTTCTTTCATATTTGAACAGCGCAATAAACAACGGGACACAACGAAGAAAGGACACCACAAGCGCTGTACGCATCAGCCGCCTTCAAGTTCTTCCAGCCAATGTGCGCTGCTTCTAACATCGACGACAGCTGGACACGGCCCCCTCTCTCTGCAGTTTGGCAGTGGCGAGTGACGAGCACGCGCATATGCGGTTTGCAGACCTCTGCAAATTTTACAGGTCCGTTCCTGCTTTTGCCGTCTGGCTGTCACCTTGCATTGGCTTAGGAATCTACTGCCGTCTGCGTGGACTGTAAAACTTGATTAAAACAATCGTTTCTCTTTGACAGGTGTACGCATGGGCCGCCGTCAAGTTGTTGCAGGAACAGTGCGCTGCTTCTAACATCGACGTTAGCTGGACACGCCACTCGCTATCAGCAGTTTGGCAGTGGGGAGCGACGGACACGCGCATATGCGGTTTGCAGGCCTCTGCACATTTCGCAGGTCCGTTGCTGCTTTTGCCGTCTGACAAAAGCCTGGGAATCTGCTGCCGTCAACGTGGGCTGTAAAACTTGAATAAAAGAATTGTTTCTCTTTGACACCTGTACGCATGGGCCGCGGTCAAGTTGTTGCAGGAACACTGCGCTGCTTCTAACATTGACGTTAGCTGGACACGCCACCCGCTCTCGGCAGTTTGGCAGTGGCGAGCGACGGACACGCGCATATGCGGTTTGCAGGCCTCTGCACATTTCGCAGGTCCGTTGCTGCTTTTGCCGTCTGGCTGTCACCTTGTATTGGCCTGGGAATCTACTGCCATCTGCGTGAACTGTAAAACTTGTTTAAAAGAGTCGTTTCTCTTTGACACCTGTGCGCATCGGCCGCCGTCAAGTTGTTACAGCAACAGTGCGCTGCTTCTAACATCGACGATAGCTGGAAACGCCACACGCTCTCGGGAGCTTGGCAGTGGCGAGCGATGGACACGCGCATAAGCGGCTTGCACCCCTCTGCACATTTTACCGGTCCGTTCCTGCTTTTGACGTCTGGCTGTCACTTTTAATTGGCCCGGGAATCTACTGCCGTCTGCGCGGACTATAAAACTTGAATAAAAGAATCGTTTCTCTTTGACACCTGTACGCATGGGCCGCGGTCAAGTTGTTGCAGGAACAGTGCGCTGCTTCTAACATCGACGTTAGCTGGACACGCCACCCGCTCTCGGCAGTTTGGCAGTGGCGAGCGACGGACACGCGCATATGCGGCTTGCAGGCCTCTGCACATTTCGCAGGTCCGTTGCTGCTTTTGCCGTCTGGCTGTCACCTTTTATTGGCCTGGGAATCTACTGCAGTCTGCGTGGACAGTAAAACTTGGTTAAAAGAGTCGCTTCGCTTTGACACATGTACGCATCGGCCGCCGTCAAGTTGTTCCAGCAACAGTGCCCTGCTTCTAACATCGACGACAGCTGGACACGCCACCCGCTCTCGGGAGTTTGGCAGTGGCGAGCGATGGACACGCGCATATGCGGCTTGCACGCCTCTGCACATTTTACAGGTCCGTTCCTTCTTTTGCCCTATGGCAAAAGCCTGGGAATAATTAGCCTGGGAATCTGCTGCCGTCTGCGTGGACTGTAAAACGTGGTTAAAAGAGTCGTTTCTCTTTGACACCTGTGCGCATCGGGCGCCGTCAAGTTGTTACAGCAACAGTGCGCTGCTTCTAACATCGACGATAGCTGGAAACGCCACACGCTCTCGGGAGCTTGGCAGTGGCGAGCGATGGACACGCGCATATGCGGCTTCCACCCCTCTGCTCATTTTACCGGTTGGTTCCTGCTTTTGACGTCTGGCTGTAACCTTGTATTGGCCTGGGAATCTACTGCCATCTGCTTGAACTGTAAAACTTGGTTAAAAGAGTCGCGTCGCTTTGACACATGTGCGCATCGGCCGCCGTCAGGCTGTTGCAGCAACAGTGCGCTGCTTCTAACATCGACGACAGCTGGACACGCCACCCGCTCTCGGGAGTTTGGCAGTGGCGAGCGATGGACACGCGCATGTGCGACTTGCAGGCCTCTGCACATTTCGCAGGTCCGTTGCTGCTTTTGCCGTCTGGCTGTCACCTTGTATTGGCCTGGGAATCTACTGCCATCTGCGTGAACAGTAAAACTTGGTTAAAAGAATCGCTTCGCTTTGCCACATGTACGCATCGGCCGCCGTCAAGTTGTTCCAGCATCAGTGCGCTGCTTCTAACTTCGACGACAGCTGGACACGCCACCCGCTCTCGGGAGTTTCGCAGTCGCGAGCGATGGACACGCGCATATGCGGCTTGCACGCCTCTGCACATTTTACTGGTCCGTTCCTGCTTTTGACGTCTGGCTGTCACCTTGCATTGGCCTGGGAATCTACTGCAGTCTGCGTGGACTGTAAAACTTGCTATAAGAGTCGTTTTCTTTGACTACTGTACGCATCAGCCGCCGTCAAGTTCTTCCAGCCAATGTGCGCTGCTTCTAACATCGACGACAGTTGGACACGGCCCCCTCTCTCTGCAGTTTGGCAGTGGCGAGTGACGGGCACGCGCATATGCGGCTTGCAGACCTCTTCAAAGATTACAGGTCCGTTCCTGCTTTTGCCGTCTGGCTGTCACCTTGCATTGGCTTAGGAATCTACTGCCGTCTGCGTGGACCGTAAAACTAGATTAAAAGAATCGTTTCTCTTTGACAGCTGTACGCATGGGCCGCCGTCAAGTTGTTCCAGGAACAGTGCGCTGCTTCTAACATCGACGCAAGCTGGACACGCCACCCGCTCTCAGCAGTTTGGCAGTGGCGAGCGACGGTCACGAGCATATGCGGCTTGCACGCCTCTGCACATTTTACAGGTAGGTTCTTGCTTTTGCCGTCTGACAAAAGCCTGGGAATCTGCTGCCCCCTGCGTGGACTGTAAAACATGTTTAAAAGGGTCGTTTCTCTTTGACACCTGTGCGCATCGGCCGCCGTCAAGTTGTTACAGCAACAGTGCGCTGCTTCTAACATCGACGATAGCTGGAAACGCCACACGCTCTCTGGAGTTTTGCAGTGGCGAGCGATGGACACGTGCATATGAGGCTTGGACCCCTCTGCACATTTTACCGGTCCGTTCCTGCTTTTGACGTCTGGCTGTCACCTTTAATTGGCCTGGGAATCTACTGCCGTCTGCGTGGACTGTAAAACTTGATTAAAAGAATCGTTTCTCTTTGACAGCTGTACGCATCAGCCGCCGTCAAGTTGTTCCAGGAACAGTGCGCTGCTTCTAACATCGACGTTAGCTGGACACGCCACCCGCTCTCAGCAGTTTGGCAGTGGCGAGCGACGGAAACGAGCATATGCGGCTTGCACGCCTCTGCATATTTTACACGTCGGTTCCTGCTTTTGCCGTCTGACAAAAGCCTGGGAATAATTAGCCTGGGAATCTGCTGTCCTCTGCGTGGACTGTAAGACTTGGTTAAAAGAATCGTTTCTCTTTGACACCTGTGCGCATCGGGCGCCGTCAAGTTGTTACAGCAACAGTGCGCTGCTTCTAACATCGACGATAGCTGGAAACGCCACACGCTCTCGGGAGTTTGGCAGTGGCGAGCGATGGACACGCGCATATGCGGCTTGCACCCCTCTGCTCATTTTACCGGTTGGTTCCTGCTTTTGACGTCTGGCTGTCACCTTGTATTGGCCTGGGAATCTACTGCCATCTGCGTGAACTGAAAAACTTGGTTAAAAGAGTCGCGTAGCTTTGACACATGTACGCATCGGCCGCCGTCAGGCTGTTGCAGCAACAGTGCGCTGCTTCTAACATCGACGGCAGCTGGACACGCCACCCGCTCTCGGGAGTTTGGCAGTGGCGAGCGATGGACACGCTCATATGCGACTTGCAGGCCTCTGCACATTTCGCAGGTCCGTTGCTGCTTTTGCCGTCTGGCTGTCACCTTGTATTGGCCTGGGAATCTACTGCCATCTGCGTGAACAGTAAAACATGGTTAAAAGAGTCGTTTCTCTTTGACACCTGTGCGCATCGGGCGCCGTCAAGTTGTTACAGCAACAGTGCTACTTCTAACTTCGACGACAGCTGGACACGCCACCCGCTCTCGGGAGTTTGGCAGTCGCGAGCGATGGACACGCGCATATGCGGCTTGCACGCCTCTGCACATTTTACTGGTCCGTTCCTGCTTTTGACGTCTGGCTGTCACCTTGCATTGGCCTGGGAATCTACTGCAGTCTGCGTGGACTGTAAAACTTGCAAAAAGAGTCGTTTTCTTTGACTACTGTACGCATCAGCCGCCGTCAAGTTCTTCCAGCCAATGTGCGCTGCTTCTAACATCGACGACAGCTGGACACGGCCCCCTCTCTCTGCAATTTGGCAGTGGCGAGTGACGGGCACGCGCATATGCGGCTTGCAGACCTCTGCAAATTTTACAGGTCCATTCCTGCTTTTGCCGTCTGGCTGTCACCTTGCATTTTCTTAGGAATCTACTGCCGTCTGCGTGGAGTGTAAAACTTGATTAAAAGAATCGTTTCTCTTTGACAGCTGTACGCTTGGGCCGCCGTCAAGTTGTTCCAGGAACAGTGCGCTGCTTTTAACATCGACGTTAGCTGGACACGCCACCCGCTCTCGGGAGCTTGGCAGTGGCGAGCGATGGACACGCGCATAAGCGGCTTGCACCCCTCTGCACATTTTACCGGTCCGTTGCTGCTTTTGCCGTCTGGCTGTCACCTTGTATATGCCTGGGAATCTACTGCCATCTGCGTGAACTGTAAAACTTGGTTAAATGAGTCGCTTTGCTTTGACGCATGTACGCATCGGCCGCCGTCAAGTTGTTCCAGCAACAGTGCGCTGCTTGTAACATCGACGACAGCTGGACACGCCAGCCGCTCTCGGGAGTTTGGCAGTGGCGAGCGATGGACACGCTCATATGCGGCTTGCACGCCTCTGCACATTTTACTGGTCCGTTCCTGCTTTTGACGTCTGGCTGTCACATTGCATTGGCCTGGGAATCTACTGCCTCTACGTGGACTGTAAAACTTGGTGAAAAGAGTCGTTTCGCTTTGACACCTGTTCGCATCGGTCGCCGTCAAGTTGTTCCAGAAACAGTGCGCTGCTTCTAACATCGGCGATAGCTGTGCACGCCACCCGCTCTCCGCAATTGGGCAGTGGCGAGCGATGGAAAAGCGCACATGCGGCGTGCACGCCACTGCAATTGTACAGGTCCGTTTCTGCTTTTGCCGTCTGGCTGTCACCTTGCATTGGCCTGGGAATTTACTGCAGTCTGCGTGGACTGTAAAACTTGGTTAAAAGAGCCGTTTCCCTTTGATACCTGTACGTATCGGCCGCCGTCAATTTGTTCGAGCAACAGTGCGCTGCTTCTAACATCGACGACAGCTGGACACGGCCCCCGCTCTCAGCAGTTTGGCAGTGGCGAGCGACGGATACGAGCATATGCGGCTTGCACGCCTCTGCACATTTTACAGATCGGTTCCTGCTTTTGCCGTCTGACAAAAGCCTGGGAACCTGCTGCCCTCTGCGTGGACTGTAAAACTTGTTTAAAAGAGTCGTTTCTCTTTGACACCTGTGCGCATCGGCCGCCGTCAAGTTGTTACAGCAACAGTGCGCTGCTTCTAACATCGACGATAGCTGGAAACGCCACACGCTCTCGGGAGCTTGGCAGTGGCGAGCGATGGACACGCGCATAAGCGGCTTGCACCCCTCTGCACATTTTACCGGTCCGTTGCTGCTTTTGCCGTCTGGCTGTCACCTTGTATATGCCTGGGAATCTACTGCCATCTGCGTGAACTGTAAAACTTGGTTAAAAGAGTCGCTTTGCTTTGACACATGTACGCATCGGCCGCCGTCAAGTTGTTCCAGCAACAGTGCGCTGCTTGTAACATCGACGACAGCTGGACACGCCAGCCGCTCTCGGGAGTTTGGCAGTGGCGAGCGATGGACACGCTCATATGCGGCTTGCACGCCTCTGCACATTTTACTGGTCCGTTCCTGCTTTTGACGTCTGGCTGTCACATTGCATTGGCCTGGGAATCTACTGCCTCTACGTGGACTGTAAAACTTGGTGAAAAGAGTCGTTTCTCTTTGACACCTGTTCGCATCGGTCGCCGTCAAGTTGTTCCAGAAACAGTGCGCTGCTTCTAACATCGGCGATAGCTGTGCACGCCACCCGCTCTCCGCAATTGGGCAGTGGCGAGCGATGGAAAAGCGCACATGCGGCGTGCACGCCACTGCAATTGTACAGGTCCGTTTCTGCTTTTGCCGTCTGGCTGTCACCTTGCATTAACCTGGGAATTTACTGCAGTCTGCGTGGACTGTAAAACTTGGTTAAAAGAGCCGTTTCCCTTTGACACCTGTACGTATCGGCCGCCGTCAATTTGTTCGAGCAACAGTGCGCTGCTTCTAACATCGACGACAGCTGGACACAGCCCCCGCTCTCAGCAGTTTGGCAGTGGCGAGCGACGGACACGAGCATATGCGGCTTGCACGCCTCTGCACATTTTACAGGTCCGTTCCTTCTTTTGCCCTCTGGCAAAAGCCTGGGAATAATTAGGCTGGGAATCTGCTGCCGTCTGCGTCGACTGTAAAACTTGGTTAAAAGAGTCGTTTCTCTTTGACACTTGTGCGCATCGGCCGCCGTCAAGTTGTTACAGCAACAGTGAGCTGCTTCTAACATCGACGATAGCTGGAAACGCCACACGCTCTTGGGAGTTTGGCAGTGGTGAGCGATGGACACGCGCATATGCGGCTTGCACCCCTCTGCACATTTTACCGGTCCGTTCCTGCTTTTGACGTCGGCCTGTCACCTTTAATTGGCCTGGGAATCTACTGCCGTCTGCGTGGACTGTAAAACTTGACTAAAAGAATCGCTTCTCTTTGACACTTGTACGCATGGGACGCCGTCAAGTTGTTCCAGGAGCAGTGCGCTGCTTCTAACATCGACGTTAGCTGGACACGCCACCCGCTCTCGGCAGTTTGGCAGTGGCGAGCGATGGACACACGCATATGCGGCTTGCAGGCCTCTCCGCATTTTAAAGGTCTGTTACTGCTTTTGCCGTCTGGCGGTCACCTTGCATTGGCCTGGGAAACTACTGCCGTCTGCGCTGACTAAAACTTGGATGAAAGAGTCGTATTTTTTTTACAACTGTACGCATCGGGCGCCGTCAAGTTGTTACAGCAACAGTGCGCTGCTTCTAACATCGACGATAGCTGGAAACGCCACACGCTTTCGGGAGTTTGGCAGTGGCGAGCGATGGACACGCGCATATGCGGCTTGCACGCCTCTGCACATTTTACTGGTCCGTTCCTGCTTTTGACGTCTGGCTGTCACCTTGCATTGGCCTGGGAATCTACTACAGTCTGCGTGGACTGTAAAACTTGCAAAAAGAGTCGTTTTCTTTGACTACTGTACGCGTCAGCCGCCGTCAAGTTCTTCCAGCCAATGTGCGCTGCTTCTAACATCGACGACAGCTGGACACGGCCCCCTCTCTCTGCAATTTGGCAGTGGCGAGTGACGGGCACGCGGATATGCGGCTTGCAGACCTCTGCAAATTTTACTGGTCCATTCCTGCTTTTGCCGTCTGGCTGTCACCTTGCATTTTCTTAGGAATCTACTGCCGTCTGCGTGGAGTGTAAAACTTGAATGAAAGAATCGTTTCTCTTTGACAGCTGTACGCATGGGCTGCCGTCAAGTTGTTCCAGGAACAGTGCGCTGCTTCTAACATCGACGTTAGCTGGACCCGCCACCCACTCTCAGCAGTTTGGCAGTGGCGAGCGACGGACACGAGCATATGCGGCTTGCTCGCCTCTGCACATTTTACAGGTCGGTTCCTGATTTTGCCGTCCGACAAAAGCCTGGGAATCTGCTGCCCTCTGCGTGGACTGTAAAACTTGTTTAAAAGAGTCGTTTCTCTTTGACACCTGTGCGCATCGGCCGCCGTCAAGTTGTTACAGCAGCAGTGCGCTGCTTCTAACATCGACGATTGCCGGAAACGCCACATGCTCTCGTAGGTTTGGCAGTTGCGAGCGATGGACACGCGCATAAGCGGCTTGGGCCCCTCTACACATTTTACCGGTCCGTTCCTGCTTTTGACGTCTGGCTGTCACCTTTAATTGGCCTGGGAATCTACTGCCGTCTGCGTGGACTGTAAAACGTGGTTTAAAGAGTCGTTTCTCTTTGACAACTGTGCGGATCGGCCGCCGTCAAGTTGTTCCAGCTACAGTGCGCTGCTTCTAACATCGACGATAGCTGGACACGCCACCCGCTCTCGGGAGTTTGGTAGTGGCGAGCGATGGACACGCGCATATGCGGTTTACACGCCTCTGCACATTTTACTGGTCCGTTCCTGCTTTTGACGTCTGGCTGTCACCTTGCATTGGCCTGGGAATCTACTGCCTCTGCGTGGACTGTAAATTTTGGTGAAAAGAGTCGTTTCTCTTTGAAACCTGTACGCATCGGTCGCCGTCAAGTTGTTCCAGAAACAGTGCGCTGCTTCTAACATCGACGATAGCAGGACACGGCCCCCGCTCTCGGGAGTTTGGCAGTGGTGAGCGACGGACACGCGCATATGCGGCTTGCATGCCTCTGCACATTTTACAGGTCCGTTCCTGCTTTTGCCGTCTGGCTGTCCCCTTGCATTGGCCTGGGAATCTACTGCAGTCTGCGTGGACAGTAAAACTTGGTTAAAAGAGTCGTTTTCTTTGACAACTGTACGCATCGGCCGCCGTCAAGATCTTCCAGCAAATGTGCGCTGCTTCTAACATCGACGACAGCTGGACACGGCCCCCTCTCTCTGCGGTTTAACAGTGGCGATTGACGGGCACGCTCATATGCGGCTTGCAGATCTCTGCAAATTTTACAGGTCCGTTCCTGCTTTTGCCGTCTGGCTGTCACCTTGCATTGGCCTGGGAATCTTCTGCCGTCTGCGTGAACTGTAAAACTCGGTTACAATAGCCGTTTCTCTTTTAAACCTGTACGCATTCGGCCGCCATCAAGTTGTTCCAGCAACAGTGCGCTGCTTCTATCATCGACGATAGCTGGGCACGACCCCCGCTCTCAGCAGTTTGGCAGTGGCGAGCGACGGACACGAACATATGCGGCTTGTACGCCTCTGCACATTTTACAGGTCCGTTCCTTCTTTTGCCCTATGGCAAAAGCCTGGGAATAATTAGCCTGGGAATCTGCTGCCGTCTGCGTGGACTGTAAAATTTGGTTAAAAGAGTCGTTTCTCTTTGACACCTGTGCGCATCGGCTGCCGTCAAGTTGTTACAGCAACAGTGCGCTGCTTCTAACATCGACAATAGCTGGAAAAGCCACACGCTCTCGGGAGTTTGGCAGTGGCGAGCGATGGACACGCGCATATGCGGCTTGCACCCCTCTGCACATTTTACCGGTCCGTTCCTGCTTTTGCCGTCTGGCTGTCACCTTGCATTGGCTTCGGAATCTACTGCCGTCTGCGTGGACTGTAAAACTTGATTAAAAGAATCGTCTCTCTTTGACAGCTGTACGCATGGGCCGCCGTCAAGTTGTTCCAGGAACAGTGCGCTGCTTCTAACATCGACGTTAGCTGGACCCGCCACCCACTCTCAGCAGTTTGGCAGTGTCGAGCGACGGACACGAGCATATGCGGCTTGCACGCCTCTGCACATTTTACAGGTCGGTTCCTGCTTTTGCCGTCCGACAAAAGCCTGGGAATCTGCTGCCCTCTGCGTGGACTGTAAAACTTGTTTAAAAGAGTCGTTTCTCTTTGACACCTGTGCGCATCGGCCGCCGTCAAGTTGTTACAGGAACAGTGCGCTGCTTCTAACATGGACGTTAGCTGGACACGCCACCCGCTCTCGGCAGTTTGGCAGTGGCGAGCGACGGACACGCGCATATGCGGCTTGCAGGCCTCTGCACATTTCGCAGGTCCGTTGCTGTTTTTGCCGTCTGGCTGTCACCTTGTATTGGCCTGGGAATCTACTGCCATCTGCGTGAACTGTAAAACTTGGTTAAAAGAGTCGCTTCGCTTTGACACATGTACGCATCGGCCGCCGTCAAGTTTTTCCAGCAACAGTGCGCTGCTTCTAACATCGACGACAGCTGGACACGCCACCCGCTCTCGGGAGTTTGGCAGTGGCGAGCGATGGACACGCGCATATGCGGCTTGCACGCCTCTGCACATATTACTGGTCGGTTCCTGCTTTTGACGTCTGGCTGTCACCTTTAATTGGCCTGGGAATCTACTGCCGTCTGCGTGGACTGTAAAACTTGATTAAAAGAATCGCTTCTCTTTGACAGCTGTACGCATGGGCCGCCGTCAAGTTGTTCCAGGAACAGTGCGCTGCTTCTAACATCGACGTTAGCTGGACACGCCACCCGCTCTCAGCAGTTTGGCAGTGGCGAGCGATGGACACGAGCATATGCGGCTTGCACGCCTCTGCATATTTTACAAGTCGGTTAATGCTTTTGCCTTCTCACAAAAGCCTGGGAATAATTAGCCTGGGAATCTTCTGCCCTCTGCGTGGACTGTAAAACTTGGTTAAAAGAGTCGTTTCTCTTTGACACCTGTGCGCATCGGGCGCCGTCAAGTTGTCACAGCAACAGTGCGCTGCTTCTAACTTCGACGACAGCTGGACACGCCACCCGCTCTCGGGAGTTTGGCAGTCGCGAGCGATGGACACGGGCATATGCGGCTTGCACGCCTCTGCACGTTTTACTGGTCCGTTCCTGCTTTCGACGTCTGGCTGTCACCTTGCATTGGCCTGGGAATCTACTGCAGTCTGCGTGGACTGTAAAACTTGCTAAAAGAGTCGTTTTCTTTGTCTACTGTACGCATCTGACATCTTCAGAAGCGGTAAAACACCGAGGACGCAGAGGGAACAGACAGGGACGAGCGCTACTTCCAAATGTTTATTTCGTAAAACCGCAAGTGCTTTAAACAGTTCTCGAACGCTTTTATGACACGGCAGTAAACTACACGTGCGAGAATACACAGTATAGCTACCGAGACTAAAAGAACCAAGGAGATAAGTGCACGATTACGTTGATACCCTGAGGAAGGCAAGTTCTTTTTTTGACAATGAAATGGACGGTGAGCTTTCACAAGTGCTACCCAGTGATGCTATGTTCTGTGCTTCTATAATCTCTCGGGTTAGTTGATCACGACTACGTCCGATGATGTGGCACTGATTTAACAATGGAGCACAATTGCGGCACTTACTGCAGTGAATGGCTAGGTTGCTTCCGAAGGAATTTTGAACATTGTTGTTGTGCTGGCGTAGCCGGTCATTGAGACAACAGCCCGTTTGCCCAACATACTTTTTGCCACAAGATAGAGGGATGCAGTACACAACACAGTCTACACAGTCCACGTACGCTGTTTGGTGTTTGATACCACATAATTGTTTGACAGAAGAGTAGGGTTTCGTCAGCTTGCAAAGCTTGTTTAGCTTGTTAGGGGCCGTGAAAACAACTCTAACATCTCCTTTCTACGCTACCTTTTTTAGGTTGTGTGAAACAGTGTGCACGTAAGGGAGCACAGCAACCTTTTTTCTCTCACTAGACTTATTTGCGATTTCGTCGCGACCGTTCAGGTTCCTAAGGACGCGTTCTGCTACCGAGATCTGAAGTGGAACCGGGTAACCAGCGGCGGATAACCGGTTCACTTGTTTATGAAAACTTCGGGGCATGCAGTGGTGGCAAGATTTCGTCAATGCATTCCTGAAACAAAGTGCAATCACTCCTCGCTTAACCAGCTTAGAGTGGGCGGAGCGGAAAGCTAAGAGGGGTTTATTGCCGCGAGGTTCGTAGCTCCAGCAAACGTGGTTGTCGGTGAGTGAGAAGTTTATATCGAGGAAGCGGATTTCCCCGCCAGATGGTAGTTCATGGGTTAGTTTTAGTGGGCTGAGATTATTCTGGAAGGCTACTAAAGTCTGGCTTGCTTCGTGTTGAAGGGATTTCTGGTCACAGTCAATAAAAACTAAAAAATCATCCACAAATCTAAACACCTTAAAAACCTTTGACCCCTCCAGGTACCGCTGGAGAGCTCTGTCATGGTAGCTTAAAAACAGATCGCTGAGCACCGGTGCTATCTGAAAATGTCAAAGCGCTTCTGAAAATGTCAAATCTGCACCAACTAGCCCGATCCGCTACCCTTCTGTACGCATCAGCCGCCGTCAAGTTCTTCCAGCCAATGTGCGCTGCTTCTAACATCGACGACAGCTGGACACGGCCCCCTCTCTCTGCAGTTTGGCAGTGGCGAGTGACGAGCACGCGCATATGCGGCTTGCAGACCTCTGCAAATTTTACAGGTCCGTTCCTGCTTTTGCCGTCTGGCTGTCACCTTGCATTGGCTTAGGAATCTACTGCCGTCTGCGTGGACTGTAAGACTTGATTAAAACAATCGTTTCTCTTTGAAAGCTGTACGCATGGGCCGCCGTCAAGTTGTTCCAGGAACAGTGCGCTGCTTCTAACATCGACGTTATCTGGACACGCCACCCGCTCTCAGCAGTTTGGCAGTGGCGAGCGACGGACACGAGCATATGCGGCTTGCACGCCTCTGCACATTTTACAGGTCGGTTCCTGCTTTTGCCGTCTGACAAAAGCCTGGGAATCTGCTGCCGGCAACGTGGGCTGTAAAACTTGATTAAAAGCATCGTTTCTCTTTGACAGCTGTACGCATGGGCCGCGGTCAAGTTGTTGCTGGAACAGTGCGCTGCTTCTAACATTGACGTTAGCTGGACACGCCACCCGCTCTCGGCAGTTTGGCAGTGGCGAGCGACGGACACGCGCATATGCGGCTTGCAGGCCTCTGCACATTTCGCAGGTCCGTTGCTGCTTTTGCCGTCTGGCTGTCACCTTGTATTGGCCTGGGAATCTACTGCCATCTCCGTGAACTGTAAAACTCGGTTACAATAGCCGTTTCTCTTTTAAACCTGTACGCATTCGGCCGCCATCAAGTTGTTCCAGCAACAGTGCGCTGCTTCTAACATCGACGATAGCTGGAAACGCCACACGCTCTTGGGAGCTTGGCAGTGGCGAGCGATGGACACGCGCATAAGCGGCTTGCACCCCTCTGCACATTTTACCGGTCCGTTCCTGCTTTTGACGTCTGGCTGTCACCTTTAATTGGCCTGGGAATCTACTGCCATCTGCGTGAACTGTAAAACTTGGTTAAAAGAGTCGCTTCGCTTTGACACATGTACGCATCGGCCGCCGTCAAGTTGTTCCAGCAACAGTGCGCTGCTTCTAACATCGACGATAGCTGGAAACGCCACACGCTCTCGGGAGCTTGGCAGTGGCGAGCGATGGACACGCGCATAAGCGGCTTGCACCCCTCTGCACATTTTACCGGTCCGTTCCTGCTTTTGACGTCTGGCTGTCACCTTTAATTGGCCTGGGAATCTACTGCCATCTGCGTGAACTGTAAAACTTGGTTAAAAGAGTCGCTTCGCTTTGACACATGTACGCATCGGCCGCCGTCAAGTTGTTCCAGCAACAGTGCGCTGCTTCTAACATCGACGACAGCTGGACACGCCACCCGCTCTCGGGAGTTTGGCAGTGGCGAGCGATGGACACGCGCATATGCGGCTTGCACGCCTCTGCACGTTTTACAGGTCCGTTCCTTCTTTTGCCCTATGGCAAAAGCCTGGCAATAATTAGCCTGGGAATCTGCTGCCGTCTGCGTGGACTGTAAAATTTGGTTAAAAGAGTCGTTTCTCTTTGACACCTGTGCGCATCGGCCGCCGTCAAGTTGTTACAGCAACAGTGCGCTGCTTCTAACATCGACGATAGCTGGACACGCCACCCGCTCTCGGGAGTTTGGCAGTGGCGAGCGATGGACACCAGCATATGAGGCTTGCACGCCTCTGCACATTTTACAGGTTCGTTCCAGCTTTTGAGGTCTGGCTGTCACCCTGCATTGGCCTAGAAATCTCCTGCCACCTGCGTGGACTGTAAAACGTGGTGAAAACAGTCGTTTCTTTTTGACACCTGTGCGCATCGGCCGCCGTCAAGTTGTTACAGCAACAGTGCGCTGCTTCTAACATCGACGATAGCTGGAAACGCCACACGCTCTCGGGAGTTTGGCAGTGGCGAGCGATGGACACGCGCATATGCGGCTTGGACCCCTCTGCACATTTTACCGGTCCGTTCCTGCTTTTGACGTCTGGCTGTCACCTTTAATTGGCCTGGGAATCTACTGCCGTCTGCGTGGACTGTAAAACTTGATTAAAACAATCGTTTCTCTTTGACAGCTGTACGCATGGGCCGCCGTCAAGTTGTTCCAGGAACAGTGCGCTGCTTCTAACATCGACGTTAGCTGGACACGCCACCCGCTCTCAGCAGTTTGGCAGTGGCGAGCGACGGACACGAGCATATGCGGCTTGCACGCCTCTGCATATTTTACAGGTCGGTTCCTGCTTTTGCCGTCTGACAAAAGCCTGGGAATAATTAGCCTGGGAATCTGCTGCCCTCTGCGTGGACTGTAAAACTTGGTTAAAAGAGTCGTTTCTCTTTGACACCTGTGCGCATCGGGCGCCGTGAAGTTGTTACAGCAACAGTGCGCTGCTTCTAACATCGACGATAGCTGGAAACGCCACACGCTCTCGGGAGTTTGGCAGTGGCGAGCGATGGACACGCGCATATGCGGCTTCCACTCCTCTGCTCATTTTACCGGTTGGTTCCTGCTTTTGACGTCTGGCTGTCACCTTGTATTTTCCTGGGAATCTACTGCCATCTGCGTGAACTGTAAAACTTGGTTAAAAGAGTCGCGTCGCTTTGACACATGTACGCATCGGCCGCCGTCAGGCTGTTGCAGCAACAGTGCGCTGCTTCTAACATCGACGACAGCTGGACACGCCACCCGCTCTCGGGAGTTTGGCAGTCGCGAGCGATGGACACGCGCATATGCGGCTTGCACGCCTCTGCACATTTTACTGGTCCGTTCCTGCTTTTCACGTCTGGCTGTCACCTTGCATTGTCCTGGGAATCTACTGCAGTCTGCGTGGACTGTAAAACTTGCTAAAAGAGTCGTTTTCTTTGACTACTGTACGCATCAGCCGCCGTCAAGCTCTTCCAGCCAATGTGCGCTGCTTCTAACATCGACGACAGCTGGACACGGCCCCCTCTCTCTGCAGTTTGGCAGTGGCGAGTGACGGGCACGCGCATATGCGGCTTGCAGACCTCTACAAATTTTACAGGTCCGTTCCTGCTTTTGCCGTCTGGCTGTCACCTTGCATTGGCTTAGGAATCTACTGCCATCGGCGTGGACTGTAAAACTTGATTAAAAGAATCGTTTCTCTTTGACAGCTGTACGCATGGGCCGCCGTCAAGTTATTCCAGGAACAGTGCGCTGCTTCTAACATCGACGTTAGCTGGACACGCCACCCGCTCTCAGCAGTTTGGCAGTGGCGAGCGACGGACACGAGCATATGCGGCTTGCACGCCTCTGCACATTTTACAGGTCGGTTCCTGCTTTTGCCGTCTGACAAAAGCCTGGGAATCTGCTGCCCTCTGCGTAAACTGTAAAACTTGTTTAAAAGAGTCGTTTCTCTTTGACACCTGTGCGCATCGGCCGCCGTCAAGTTGTTACAGAAACAGTGCGCTGCTTCTAACATCGACGATAGCTGGAAACGCCACACGCTCTCGGGAGCTTGGCAGTGGCGAGCGATGGACACGCGCATAAGCGGCTTGCACTCCTCTGCACATTTTACCGGTCCGTTCCTGCTTTTGACGTCTGGCTGTCACCTTTAATTGGCCTGGGAATCTACTGCCGTCTGCGCGGACTGTAAAACCTGATTAAAAGAATCGTTTCTCTTTGACACCTGTACGCATGGGCCGCGGTCAAGTTGTTGCAGGAACAGTGCGCTGCTTCTAACATCGACGTTAGCTGGACACGCCACCCGCTCTCGGCAGTTTGGCAGTGGCGAGCGACGGACACGAGCATATGCCGCTTGCAGGCCTCTGCACATTTCGCAGGTCCGTTTCTGCTTTTGCCGTCTGGCTGTCACCTTGTATATGCCTGGGAATCTACTGCCATCTGCGTGAACTGTAAAACTTGGTTAAAAGAGTGGTTTCGCTTTGACACATGTACGCATCGGCCGCCGTCAAGTTGTTCCAGCAACAGTGCGCTGCTTCTAACATCGACGACAGCTGGACACGCCACCCGCTCTCGGGAGTTTGGCAGTGGCGAGCGATGGACACGCGCATATGCGGCTTGCACGCCTCTGCACATTTTACAGGTCCATTCCTTCTTTTGCCCTATGGCTGTCACCTTGCATTGGCTTCGGAATCTACTGCCGTCTGCGTGGACTGTAAAACTTGATTAAAAGAATCGTCTCTCTTTGACAGCTGTACGCATGGGCCGCCGTCAAGTTGTTCCAGGAACAGTGCGCTGCTTCTAACATCGACGTTAGCTGGACACGGCACCCACTCTCAGCAGTTTGGCAGTGGCGAGCAACGGACACGAGCATATGCGGCTTGCACGCCTCTGCACATTTTACAGGTCGGTTCCTGCTTTTGCCGTCTGACAAAAGCCTGGGAATCTACTGCCATCTGCGTGAACTGTAAAACTTGGTTAAAAGAGTCGCTTCGCTTTGACACATGTACGTATCGGCCGCCGTCAAGTTTTTCCAGCAACAGTACGCTGCTTCTAACATCGACGACAGCTGGACACGCCACCCGCTCTCGGGAGTTTGGCAGTGGCGAGCGATGGACACGCGCATATGCGGCTTGCACGCCTCTGCACATATTACTGGTCGGTTCCTGCTTTTGACGTCTGGCTGTCACCTTTAATTGGCCTGGGAATCTACTGCCGTCTGCGTGGACTGTAAAACTTGATTAAAAGAATCGTTTCTCTTTGACAGCTGTACGCACGGGCCGCCTTCAAGTTGTTCCAGGAACAGTGCGCTGCTTCTAATATCGACGATAGCTGGAAACGCCACACGCTCTCGGCAGTTTGGCAGTGGCGAGCGATGGACACGCGCATATGCGGCTTCCACCCCTCTGCTCATTTTACCGGTCCGTTCCTGCTTTTGCCGTCTGGCTGTCACCTTGTATTGGCCTGGGAATCTACTGCCATCTGCGTGAACAGTAAAACTTGGTTAAAAGAATCGCTTCGCTTTGCCACATGTACGCATCGGCCGCCGTCAAGTTCTTCCAGCATCAGTGCGCTGCTTCTAACTTCGACGACAGCTGGACACGCCACCCGCTCTCTGGAGTTTGGCAGTCGCGAGCGATGGACACATGCATATGCGGCTTGCACGCCTCTGCACATTTTACTGGTCCGTTCCTGCTTTTGACGTCTGGCTGTCACCTTGCATTGGCCTGGGAATCTACTGCAGTCTGCGTGGACTGTAAAACTTGATTAAAACAATCGTTTCTCTTTGACAGCTGTACGCATGGGCTGCCGTCAAGTTGTTCCAGGAACAGTGCGCTTCTTCTAACATCGACGTTAGCTGGACACGCCACTCGCTCTCAGCAGTTTGGCAGTGGTGAGCGACGGACACGAGCATATGCGGCTTGCACGCCTCTGCACATTTTACAGGTCGGTTCCTGCTTTTGCCGTCTGACAAAAGCCTGGGAATCTGCTGCCGTCAACGTGGGCTGTAAAACTTGATTAAAGGAATCGTTTCTCTTTGACACCTGTACACATGGGCCGCGGTCAAGTTGTTGCAGGAACATTGCGCTGCTTCTAACATTGACGTTAGCTGGACACGCCACCCGCTCTCGGCAGTTTGGAAGTGGCGAGCGACGGACACGCGCATATGCGGTTTGCAGGCCTCTGCACATTTCGCAGGTCCGTTGCTGCTTTTGCCGTCTGGCTGTCACCTTGTGTTGGCCTGGGAATCTACTGCCATCTGCGTGAACTGTAAAACTTGTTTAAAAGAGTCGTTTCTCTTTGACACCTGTGCGCATCTGCCGCCGTCAAGTTGTTACAGCAACAGTGCGCTGCTTCTAACATCGACGATAGCTGGAAACGCCACACGCTCTCGGGAGCTTGGCAGTGGCGAGCGATGGACACGCGCAAAAGCGACTTGCACCCCTCTGCACATTTTACCGGTCCGTTCCTGCTTTTGACGTCTGGCTGTAACCTTGTATATGCCTGGTAATCTACTGCCATCTGCGTGAACTGTAAAACTTGGTTAAAAGAGTCGCTTCGCTTTGACACATGTACGCATCGGCCGCCGTCAAGTTGTTCCAGCAACAGTGCGCTGCTTCTAACATCGACGACAGCTGGACACGCCACCCGCTCTCGGGAGTTTGGCAGTGGCGAGCGATGGACACGCGCATATGCGGCTTGCACGCCTCTGCACATTTTACAGGTCCGTTCCTTCTTTTGCCCTATGGCAAAAGCCTGGGAATAATTAGCCTGGGAACCTGCTGCCGTCTGCGTGGACTGTAAAATTTGGTTAAAAGTGTCGTTTCTCTTTGACACCTGTGCGCATAGGCCGCCGTCAAGTTGCAACAGTGCGCTGCTTCTAACATCGACGATAGCTGGACACGCCACCCGCTCTCGGGAGTTTGGCAGTGGCGAGCGATGGACACGCGCATATGAGGCTTGCACACCTCTGAACATTTTACAGGTTCGTTCCAGGTTTTGAGGTCTGGCTGTCACCCTGCATTGGCCTAGAAATCTCCTGCCGTCTGCGTGGACTGTAAAACGTGGTGAAAACAGTCGTTTCTCTTTGACACCTGTGCGCATCGGCCGCCGTCAAGTTGTTACAGCAACAGTGCGCTGCTTCTAACATCGACGATAGCTGGAAACGCCACACGCTATCGGGAGTTTCGCAGTGGCGAGCGATGGACACGAGCATATGCGGCTTGCACGCCTCTGCATATTTTACAGGTCGGTTCCTGCTTTTGCCGTCTGACAAAAGCCTGGGAATAATTAGCCTGGGAATCTGCTGCCCTCTGCGTTGACTGTAAAACTTGGTTAAAAGAGTCGTTTCTCTTTTACACCTGTGCGCAACGGGCGCCGTCAAGTTGTTACAGCAACAGTGCGCTGCTTCTAACAACGACGATAGCTGGAAACGCCACACGCTCTCTTGAGTTTGGCAGTGGCGAGCGATGGACACGCGCATATGCGGCTTCCACCCCTCTGCTCATTTTACCGGTTGGTTCCTGCTTTTGACGTCTGGCTGTCACCTTGTATTGGCCTTGGAATCTACTGCCATCTGCGTGAACTGTAAAACTTGGTTAAAAGAGTCGCGTCGCTTTGACACATGTACGCATCGGCCGCCGTCAGGCTGTTGCAGCAACAGTGCGCTGCTTCTAACATCGACGACAGCTGTACACGCCACCCGCTCTCGGGAGTTTGGCAGTGGCGAGCGATGGACACGCGCATATGCGACTTGCAGGCCTCTGCACTTTTCGCACGTCCGTTGCTGCTTTTGCCGTCTGGCTGTCACCTTGTATTGGCCTGGGAATCTACTGCCGTCTGCGTGAACAGTAAAACTTGCTAAAAGAGTCGTTTTCTTTGACTACTGTACGCATCAGCCGCCGTCAAGTTCTTCCAGCCAATGTGCGCTGCTTCTAACATCGACGACAGCTGGACACGGCCCCCTCTCTCTGCAGTTTGGCAGTGGCGAGTGACGAGCACGCGCATATGCGGCTTGCAGACCTCTGCAAATTTTACAGGTCCGTTCCTGCTTTTGCCGTCTGGCTGTCACCTTGCATTGGCTTAGGAATCTACTGCCGTCTGCGTGGACTGTAAAACTTGGTTAAAACAATCGTTTCTCTTTGACAGCTGTACGCATGGGCCGCCGTCAAGTTGTTCCAGGAACAGTGCGCTGCTTTTAACATCGACGTTAGCTGGACACGCCACTCGCTCTCAGCAGTTTGGCAGTGGTGAGCGACGGACACGCGCATATGCGGTTTGCAGGCCTCTGCACATTTCGCAGGTCCGTTGCTGCTTTTGCCGTCTGAAAAAAGCCTGGGAATCTGCTGCCGTCAACGTGGGCTGTAAAACTTTGTTAAAACAATCGTTTCTCTTTGACAGCTGTACGCATGGGCCGCCGTCAAGTTGTTCCAGGAACAGTGCGCTGCTTCTAACATCGACGTTAGCTGGACACGCCACTCGCTCTCAGCAGTTTGGCAGTGGTGAGCGACGGACACGCGCATATGCGGTTTGCAGGCCTCTGCACATTTCGCAGGTCCGTTGCTGCTTTTGCCGTCTGGCTGTCACCTGTTATTGGCCTGGGAATCTACTGCCATCTGCGTGAACTGTAAAACTTGTTTAAAAGAGTCGTTTCTCTTTGACACCTGTGCGCATCGGCCGCCGTCAAGTTGTTACAGCAACAGTGCGCTGCTTCTAACATCGACGATAGCTGGAAACGCCACACGCTCTCGGGAGCTTGGCAGTGGCGAGCGATGGACACGCGCATAAGCGGCTTGCACCCCTCTGCACATTTTACCGGTCCGTTCCTGCTTTTGACGTCTGGCTGTCACCTTTAATTGGCCCGGGAATCTACTGCCGTCTGCGCGGACTGTAAAACTTGATTAAAAGAATCGTTTCTCTTTGACACCTGTACGCATGGGCCGCGGTCAAGTTGTTGCAGCAACAGTGCGCTGCTTCTAACATCGACGTTAGCTGGACACGCCCCCCGCTCTCGGCAGTTTGGCAGTGGCGAGCGACGGACACGCGCATATGCGGCTTGCAGGCCTCTGCACATTTCGCAGGTCCGTTGCTGCTTTTGCCGTCTGGCTGTCACCTTGTATACGCCTGGTAATCTACTGCCATCTGCGTGAACTGTAAAACTTGGTTAAAAGAGTCGCTTCGCTTTGACACATGTACGCATCGGCCGCCGTCAAGTTGTTCCAGCAACAGTGCGCTGCTGCTAACATCGACGACAGCTGGACACGCCACCCGCTCTCGGGAGTTTGGCAGTGGCGAGCGATGGACACGCATATATGCGTCTTGCACGCCTCTGCACATTTTACAGGTCCGTTCCTTCTTTTGCCCTATGGCAAAAGCCTGGGAATAATTAGCCTGGGAATCTGCTGCCGTCTGCGTGGACTGTAAAATTTGGTTAAAAGAGTCGTTTCTCTTTGACACCTGTGCGCATCGGCCGCCGTCAAGTTGCAACAGTGCGCTGCTTCTAACATCGACGATAGCTGGACACGCCACCCGCTTTCGGGAGTTTGGCAGTGGCGAGCGATGGACACGCGCATATGAGGCTTGCACGCCTCTGCACATTTTACAGGTTCGTTCCAGCTTTTGAGGTCTGGCTGTCACCCTGCATTGGCCTAGAAATCTCCTGCCGTCTGCGTGGACTGTAAGACGTGGTTGAAACAGTCGTTTCTCTTTGACACCTGTGCGCATTGGCCGCCGTCAAGTTGTTACAGCAACAGTGCGCTGCTTCTAACATCGACGATAGCTGGAAACGCCACACGCTCTCGGGAGCTTGGCAGTGGCGAGCGATGGACACGCGCATAAGCGGCTTCCACCCCTCTGCACATTTTAGCGGTCCGTTCCTGCTTTTGACGTCTGGCTGTCACCTTTAATTGGCCTGGGAATCTACTGCCGTCTGCGCGGACTGTAAAACTTGATTAAAAGAATCGTTTCTCTTTGACACCTGTACGCATGGGCCGCGGTCAAGTTGTTGCAGGAACAGTGCGCTGCTTCTAACATCCACGTTAGCTGGACACGCCACCCGCTCTCGACAGTTTGGCAGTGGCGAGCGACGGACACGCGCATATGCGGCTTGCAGGCCTCTGCACATTTCGCAGGTCCGTTGCTGGTTTTGCCGTCTGGCTGTCACCTTGTATATGCCTGGTAATCTACTGCCATCTGCGTGAACTGTAAAACTTGGTTAAAAGAGTCGCTTCGCTTTGACACATGTACGCATCGGCCGCCGTCAAGTTGTTCCAGCAACAGTGCACTGCTTCTAACATCGACGACAGCTGGACCCGCCACCCGCTCTCGAGAGTTTGGCAGTGGCGAGCGATGGACACGCGCATATGCGGCTTGCACGCCTCTGCACATTTTACAGGTCCGTTCCTTCTTTTGCCCTATGGCAAAAGCCTGGGAATAATTAGCCTGGGAATCTTCTGCCGTCTGCGTGGACTGTAAAATTTGGTTAAAAGAGTCGTTTCTCTTTGACACCTGTGCGCATCGGCCGCCGTCAAGTTGCAACAGTGCGCTGATTCTAACATCGACGATAGCTGGACACGCCACCCGCTCTCGGGAGTTTGGCAGTGGCGAGCGATGGACACGCGCATATGAGGCTTGCACGCCTCTGCACATTTTACAGGTTCGTTCCACCTTTTGAGGTCTGGCTGTCACCCTGCATTGGCCTAGAAATCTCCTGCCGTCTGCGTGGACTGTAAAACGTGGTGAAAACAGTCGTTTCTCTTTGACACCTGTGCGCATCGGCCGCCGTCAAGTTGTTACAGCAACAGTGCGCTGCTTCTAACATCGACGATAGCTGGAAACGCCACACGCTATCAGGAGTTTGGCAGTGGCGAGCGACGGACACGAGCATATGCGGCTTGCACGCCTCTGCACATTTTACAGGTCGGTTCCTGCTTTTGCCGTCTGACAAAAGCCTGGGAATCTGCTGCCCTCTGCGTGGACTGTAAAACTTGTTTAAAAGAGTCGTTTCTCTTTGACACCTGTGCGCATCGGCCGCCGTCAAGTTGTTACAGAAACAGTGCGCTGCTTCTAACATCGATGACAGCTGGACACGCCACCCGCTCTCGGGAGTTTGGCAGTGGCGAGCGATGGACACGCGCATATGCGGCTTGCACGCCTCTGCACATTTTACAGGTCCGTTCCTTTTTTTGCCCTATGGAAAAAGCCTGGGAATAATTAGCCTGGGAATCTGCTGCCGTCTCGGTGGACTGTAAAATTTGGTTAAAAGAGTCGTTTCTCTTTGACACCTGTGCGCATCGGCCGCCGTCAAGTTGTTACAGCAACAGTGCGCTGCTTCTAACATCGACAATAGCTGGGAAAGCCACACGCTCTCGGGAGTTTGGCAGCGGCGAGCGATGGACACGCGCATATGCGGCTTGCACCCCTCTGCACATTTTACCGGTCCGTTCCTGCTTTTGCCGTCTGGCTGTCACCTTGCATTGGCTTCGGAATCTACTGCCGTCTGCGTGGACTGTAAAACTTGATTAAAAGAATCGTCTCTCTTTGACAGCTGTACGCATGGGCCGCCGTCAAGTTGTTCCAGGAACAGTGCGCTGCTTATAACATTGACGTTAGCTGGACACGCCACCCACTCTCAGTAGTTTGGCAGTGGCGAGCAACGGACGCGAGCATATGCGGCTTGCACGCCTCTGCACATTTTACAGGTCGGTTCCTGCTTTTGCCGTCTGACAAAAGCCTGGGAATCTGCTGCCCTCTGCGTGGACTGTAAAACTTGTTTAAAAGAGTCGTTTCTCTTTGACACCTGTGCGCATCGGCCGCCGTCAAGTTGTTACAGCAGCAGTGCGCTGCTTCTAACATCGACGATAGCCGGAAACGCCACATGCTCTCGTAGGTTTGGCAGTTGCGAGCGATGGACACGCGCATAAGCGGCTTGCACCCCTCTGCACATTTTACCGGTCCGTTCTGGCTTTTGACGTCTGGTTGTCACCTTTAATTGGCCTGGGAATCTTCTTCCGTCAACGTGGGCTGTAAAACTTGATTAAAAGAATCGTTTCTCTTTGACACCTGTACGCATGGGCCGCGGTCAAGTTGTTGCAGGAACAGTGCGCTGCTTCTAACATTGACGTTAGCTGGACACGCCACCCGCTCTCGGCAGTTTGGCAGTGGCGAGCGACGGACACGCGCATATGCGGCTTGCAGGCCTCTGCACATTTCGCAGGTCCGTTGCTGTTTTTCCTTCTGGCTATCACCTTGTATTGGCCTGGGAATCTACTGCCATCTGCGTGAACTGTAAAACTTGGTTAAAAGAGTCGCTTCGCTTTGACACATGTACGCATCGGCCGCCGTCAAGTTTTTCCAGCAACAGTACGCTGCTTCTAACATCGACGACAGCTGGACACGCCACCCGCTCTCGGGAGTTTGGCAGTGGCGAGCGATGGACACGCGCATATGCGGCTTGCACGCCTCTGCACATATTACTGGTCGGTTCCTGCTTTTGACGTCTGGCTGTCACCTTTAATTGGCCTGGGAATCTACTGCCGTCTGCGTGGACTGTAAAACTTGATTAAAAGAATCGCTTCTCTTTGACAGCTGTACGCACGGGCCACCGTCAAGTTGTTCCAGGAACAGTGCGCTGCTTCTAACATCGACGATAGCTGGACACGCCACCCGCTCTCAGCAGTTTGGCAGTGGCGAGCGACGGACACGAGCATATGCGGCTTGCACGCCTCTGCATATTTTACAGGTCGGTTCCTGCTTTTGCCTTCTGACAAAAGCCTGGGAATAATTAGCCTGGGAATCTGCTGCCCTCTGC